>NW_019721788.1:649025-686001 GCF_002891405.2 Cryptotermes secundus | reverse complement strand
TTTGCTGCAAGACAGGCATATGTAACGATGACTTGGCGCAGATAAAGTCGTGTCTTATTTATACTCTGTTCTACTGACAACAGGCCAGCGAAAAATCTAACAATCTACAGCAAAACCATCAATTATTATGGGCGTTATAACGTAGGTGTGCAGCTGGACGAAACATACACGTCGAACCCCCCCAGACGATTTAAATCCCTGACGAAACATACACGTCGAACCACGGCAACGGGTTAACAGAAGTCTATACCAACTTATGTCTATATGTGAATATCTAAGCAACATTAAATATGCTCTAAAAGTCCACGTTTCTCAGGTCACAACAGCTGAATATTTGCACGTCCACATTATCTTCTTTCCACTACAAAACTACAATTGTGAGTTATAATTAAGTTTAGTATCAAGGAAATGACAGTAATGGTTCTTTGGGTGTTACTTTAACTTACTTTGTGCCAGCCCTTAAGTGGCCATTTCCTTTTCTTGTGCAGATAACCAGTATAGACGTCTGGTTTCTTGTCAAACCTTTGCCCATCTTTCAGACCTTCTAAGATCTCCCATTCTGATCTACGTTTGGCACCTCGCTTATATGCTGAAAAATCAGGCAAAGTTATTAGCTCCTTCCACAAACCAAAGAAAATTTGGATTAGTCATGTCCTTGTTTATGGATAACGTACTAAATACATTTTTGAAACACATATTAGAGTGTCTATAAATAACACCTGTTGAAGAAACTGAATCTAAAAAATTGTATTACTGTCTGTCATATTGCTTATCGTCATGCAGACATGTAAATCACCTAGTCGTCTCTAGTGCTGCTTGTTTTCTAATAGTTAAACTGGACATAACAACCTTCTCTAGTGCAGTATGAAGAGTTTCCTCATATTGACATGTAAAGTCACATTTAACATTGCAATGGTAAGGTATCATATATTACAAGAAGGATGAGCATAAAATTCCAAGACTGATATCATTGTACCCAGTCTCTCTCAAGTATTATAGGAAATAAATAACAGATGTTGTTCACAATTGTTTCTGACTTCATCTCAGCTGAAAGTGAAGCTAACGCTTTGCACCAGTTGGAGTAAAACACAGTGGTCCAATTCTGAAAAAGCCAACATTATAGAACACACACATGCATCAAATTCTGTGTGAAACCTGGAAAGATCATAGTGCAAATCTGCAAAATTCTTATTGAATCTGCAATTGGACAAGAAGCTCTCAGTCCTGCTGAACATCTGACATGCTTCCTAAGGGGCATGGGAAAGGCAGTATCAGCCAGAGACAATACACACCTATCATCATAAAGCACTATGGACACAATACATCACGTTTGTGAAAAAAAGTGTAATGACAGGTGAGTATTTTTACTTGGATGTCTTAAAATACCTAAAACATGCAATCTGACAGAAACAGGCTTAAAGAAGAAGCTGGGTTCATATATGTTACTTCACAACAATGTACCATGCTCAGAGCTTTCCACAAAGAAATTCTTCATCATGCACAACATTCAACTGGTTTCTCACTAATTTTATTTACTGGATTCAGCACCTAGTGGCTTTCCGTTTCCCAGATTGGAAAGTATTCAGAAGTTAAAGAGATTTCGGGAGCACCAGAGATCATTCAAAGTGTGAGAAGCAAAATGAACAGTACCCCGCAAGAGTACTGCTTCAACTTGTGACATGGCTACCACAACCATCAGTTTCACCCACGAGAAGACTATTTTTAAGGAGATGAATTTGATTAACATATTAAAAGGAATGGCTTCAAGTTCATTACATGCACATATAAAAATCAGTCCCAGAATTTTATGATCCACCATCATATACACAGATTTTAATACGGTTTCTTGCCAACAGATCAACCACTGGCAGTAATATTTTCCCAATCAGAATGTTATACATATGTTAAAATACAGAAAAAGTACATGTATCTGCATATTCATGTGCATAACTTAACCTTTTAAGTGGGTATGACAACACTGTCCAGCATGGGGTATGTTATTTACAATTAGTTTTGATATATTTTATTTTATTTCATTTATATAATGTATTTTGTAATTACATAACATTTTTCCTGTTATGTAATTTGGCTTGCTGACTCTGTCATTTCTATCCTAACAGTTACTAGGTTATTTTGTATGTCATAAATGGCAATGACATGGAATACTAAAGCAGGAGTGGGAAAACTGCAACCTGCAGGTGAATGTGGATTCTAGGAAAAATCTGTAAACCCATAAAATAACTGTATGAATCAATCCATAAGAACAGAAATGCAAAAATATCTTCATGAAGAGTTTTAATTTGCAAAAGCTTTTTGATTTTCCACATCAGCCTGTGCACAGAGAAAGTTACAGAAGTTATGAAAGCTGCAGCTGTAACAAAAAATGGAACATGTTTATTTGGCTAACAACTATATTGTTATGTATTCGGTTTACTGGCACTTCTTTACAATTAGAGTCAATTATAACAGCTCAAACATCGATTTCCTTCTGAATGAAGTCTGTCTGAAGAATCTCTCACTCAACTGAACTTTCAAGTCAAATTTATGTTACAACCGACGGTCAGTTGACCAGTCTGTCTTGGAATAAAGCATCCATCTGGGGCTTCAGACCAGATCTTTATTACTGTAAGACAGTTGCAGGCTTTTTGATATGGGGTGGTCTCTCTGATGAGAGAATGGGTCTGTCATTTGCCAGAGTCACAGTCAGCAGTAATAAGTCTGTTGTCAGTATGTACAATTTACATTTTGTATGTTATTAAATGTATGTACAATATATAAAAGGCCTCTGTCAGTCTGGGCTCAGTATAGCAGATAATGCTTTATCCTTAATAGCTCCTGCTACAACGGCAGTTTAGTCATTCGAATGGTCACATGCTTGACCGCAATCAAGTTTAAGCATCTTATATTTCCTGTGTCGGGGTTTGCCTTGTCCAATGTTGCGAACATTTGCATTTTCATAATTTTGTTTGACTTCTGCTTGTTGCCTGCATAATTTTGTTACACAATAATATATATATATATGGAAGGTTGAAAGCCATGTGCAAAATGCAAATCAGTGTGCACCTTGGAAAATTTCCAATGGTGCAGAGAACTTTGTTTAGCAGGCACTGCAATTTCAGTAGATGGTTCTCTGCTGCAAACACCCAGGTGGGGCAAACGTAAGTCAGTATACTTCTAATGAGTATTCTGTGGAGGGTCAATTTAATGTTAGTGCTTAATCGTTCACTTTTGAATGGGGAAACTATTCTAATAAATGAAGAAAGCAGTCTTCTGGGATTTGGCACCGTGTATATGTGGCGTTAACCGACGTTTCGGAGGAACGTATCGCCCCCATCTTCAGGGTTGAAGAAAAAGTATAAGTACATATACACGGTGCCAAATCCCAGAAGACTGCTTTCTTCATAGTCACCGCCGTGAAAGCCTCAAATCTTACATATTCTAATAAATGTTCTGAAGGCCTTGGCTCTGATCATTTCTATGTGCAATCTCCATTTAACTTTCTTATCAAAGGTTATACCAAGATACTTTATACTATTTAGAAAGGGAATGTTTCGTCCATTCAGTGTAAGATGGGACTCAGGAGGCCGAAGACTGCAAGAAATGTAGATCCCCTTAGTATTACTTATTTATTTACTCATGGAGCTGAACCATTCTTGAGGAGCCGCCAATTCTGCAGCTACTCAAGAATTTCCCAGCATTTTATGGAAACCAAAGGTTCATTACCGTGTTCAGAAGACCACTCCACTGGTCTCTATCCTGAGCCAGAGCCCATCCCATCTCTCCAAGATCCATTTTAATAGTCCACCCACCTATGCCTTGGTCTTCCCAGTGGTCTCATTCCTTCTGGCTTTCTCACCAATATCCTATATGCATTCCTTGATGCCCCCATTCATGCTACATGCCTTGCCCACCTCATCCCCCTTGACCTGATCATTCTAATTATACTTCGAGAAGAGTACAAGTTATGAAGCTCCTCATTATGCAGTTTCCTTCAACCTCTTGTCACTTCATCTCTCTTCAGTCCAAATATGCTCAACATTCTGTTCTCAAACACTCTCAGTCTATGTTCCTCCCTTAATATCCAAGACCAAGTTTCACACCCTTACAGAATCACTGGAAAAATTAAAGTTACGTATATTCTAATTTTTTGAACAGCAGACGAGAAGACAAAAGGTTTTGGACTGAATGGTAGCAAGCATTACCCGAGTTCAGTCTCCTCTTAATTTCCTCCTGAATCAGGTTTTGATTTGTTATTGTCGTTGCCAAATATCTGAACTGTGCCACATTTTCAAAACATCTGTTACCTATCATTATGTCACGAATTTGCCCTGCATTTTGGTGATGAGACAGCAACATATACTTAGTTTTCTCTGTGTTTACTTCTAGAACAACCTCCTTACTTGTGTCATTTAAAGTCTGTGTGTTTTTCTTTACAGTATCTATATTATCACCCAGTAGATTCATATCATTGGCACTGACCAACAGCTAATGTGTCCCATTTAATTTTAGTCCCACCTGGTTTTCGTGGACCTTCCTAATGGCATATTCTAAAGCAAAGTTGAAAAGGAGTGGTGATAGAGCATCTCCTTGTTTTAGACCATTCTTTATAGGAAATTTATCAGACAAATGTTTACCTACGAGTATATGGACTTTAATATACATTTAAACACATTTTAATCAGCCTAATCAGTTTCATGGGTATCCCAAACTCTATCAGAATATTGTACAATACTTCCCTCCTAACTGAATCATAGGCTTTCTTGAAGTCTATGAATAGTTGATGTACTGTCTCAGTGCACTCCCATTTTTTTTTTCCAATATCTGATGAATGCAAAAGATCTGATCTGCAGTTGATCTGTTACATCAAAACCAACACTGATGATCCCCAATAATTTCATCTATGTATGGACTTAACCTTGAGAGAAGAATATTGGATAAAATTTTGTATGAAGTTGATAGCAGCAATATCCCCCGATAATTACTACAGTCAGTTTTATCACCCTCCTTGTGAACTGGTACAATAATAGACTCCTTCCACTGATCAGGCAATTTTTCCTTATGCCAAATAGAAGTAATTAGATTGTGGATCTTAGAACGTAATATTTCGCCTCCTGCTTGAATAAGTTCTGCTGGAATTTTATCACTACCTGGCATGTTATACCATTTCAATTTTGCAATAGCACTTTCAACCTCAAAAGGGCTAGGATCAGGTACTAATGGCTCAGCTGTATGGATTTTCATCTGCCTAACATCACTGACCCTATGTACATTCAATAACTGAGAGAAGTATTTCTTCCACCTATTCAAAATGTTGTGGGAATCTGCAAGCAGATCACAATTCTCATCCTTCATTAAGTTACTGCAAGACTGGTAACCCCTCATAAAGTCATTTATTCCTCTATACAGGTCTCTATGTTCTTGTTCTTACTATTCATTGCAAGCTCATCAATTTTGTCTTTCAGATATTGCCTCTTTTTGTTCCTGAAATGCCAGCAGGTTTCATGTCTTATATAGTTCAGGTTATCCCCATTTATTTTGCTTGGATCCTGTAACCATTGCAAATTGGCTTGCTTTCTTTGGTCTAATAATTCTGAGCATCCTTCATCTGACCATGGCTTATGCTTTTTCAGTTCATAATAGCCTAGACTCTCCTTGGAAGAAATTTTTATATTCTCTCTAATGGTTTCACAAGCTTTATTAACATCCAGCTCAGTGTCTTAAGTTTTCCAAAGCTGTGAGCCTATTTCAGATTTCAAAACAATACTGCTCATTTCCCCTCTACCTCATTTAATTTCTTGAGACTGAACCTCTCCATATGAACTCTGTGTGTTGTTTGTTTGCTCTTTGCCACCACCAGGTAGTGGTCAGTATCACAATCTGCTGCCCTGAATGATCGAACATCAAGTATTCTTGAGTGCTGTCTCCTATCTACCTATCTATCAAAATATGGTCTATTTGATTGTGTACCTTCGCATCAGGAGATGTCCAAGTAAATTTATGGATGTTATGATGCGGGAACATTGTACTTTTGACAGTAAGATTTTTCAATGTGGCAAAGTTTACTGCTCTAACTCCATTATCATTACTAATTTCATGCAAACTCTCATTCCCAATCGTTGGTCTGAAAATGCCTTCCCTCCCTACTTTGGCATTGAAATCTCCTAATAAAATTTTGATAGGGTGCTTTGGGAATTTATCAAATACATATTCTAGTTCTTCATAGAACCTGTCCTTTATGGCATCAATTTTATCTTCTGTTGGGGTGTGAAGATTCATAATGATGATATCACACCATTGATCTTTTAGTATTATATATGATATCCTATCACTAATGAACTCTACCCTCTTAACTGCTGATGTGATTCTCTTATGTACAAAAAAAAAAAACCTGTATCTAATTCATGATTTTCATTCCCCTTTCTATAAAAAAAATGTATATTCGTCTGCTAGTTCTACGCCACCTCCATCCCATCTGACTTCCTGTACTCTCACTAAATCTAACTTATATTTTAAGATTTCTTCTACCACTGCCCTGAGCGAACCTCATGTCCATTCTCCTAGGTCTTATCTTTCTTAATTTAAATATTCCAGCACTCATATTTCACCTTCCACCGAAACACTGAATTTGCATTGTGAAAGAAAGAAGCTAATGAGCTACAGAAAGCACCGTTTCCTAGCAAGTCCTGTATTGTTATAGCAGTGTCTTTGCACTGCCGTTGCATAGAAATGGTAGTTCACCTGTTGTTGCCTGTGTATTCGTTACCACAAGCATGTGTTTAGCGACCAGCTGCCTAGCAACTGATCATTCTGTCACAATATGTAGATCGATGCCATGATCAGAAATCAGTTTAAGAAATACTGTATAAAAGTAATGTCACCTAATGGTCAAGTATGCACCAAATGCCTACCATATGCAGAGAAAGCTAGGAGGAAAGAAGAAATGGCCAGTGTTTCTTTGTGAGCTAGTCAAAAGCTGACTGAGTACAGCAAGCATTGTCCTGTAGTGGGCATTAGAAGTCCATCAGAACTGCCCATATGTTTTCACATCTTTCTGTGATCTGATCCCAGCAACAAGACAGGAACTAACAAAATTATGTGCTGTCTGCAATAACAGATGCCAAAGAGAGGAGTAAAGATATGATGCCCTGACTGCACTGGTGGGCTTTGTCCTGCTCCACATTTCTGCATTAACCATATAGAGAGAGAGTACTACTGACCCACAGACCGCACTGATAACTGAATACTGTATATATTTACCATGTCTGTAAAATACTGTTTTCCAGTTAAGATACTGCAGAGAATTAGTTTCTGAAATTTACAAAACTGGAATGTCACTGAATGTGTTGTGATACTTCACATGAGAACACAAAATGCCATCATATATGGGGGATGTGAATTGAAATTCACTGCAGGAAAATATCAATTACACAAAAATGATCCATATATTCTGTGCCCATAATTACAGAGGCTGGTTTCTGTTTCTCCTGTTTATTTTCATTATTTTCCAATGTCATATCGCAGAATTTGTAAAATGTGGACATTCTGAAGTACTGCATCAGGGTTCTAGATAATGGCATGATGTCAGTAGCAATTATGGTGACAACAGCCCAAGAGGATCAAAAGATTTTAGCAAATGGCACAAATACGTGAATGAATGTGCACATTTGCTCATTCAAAAATAAACTTCAGACACATAAAGAAAAACGTTCCAAAACACATACAGACCTGACTGCTCCATAAGACATTTTTCTTTCTGAAACCAGACTATAAATGAGACTTGAAGCTGCATACCACAGAGTGTGAAACACAATTTACTATCACTACTGCATATGAACAATGTAAAATGACAGATACTACCCAATTTCAAATGCTATATGATATAAATGACAATTAAGCAACAATAAAAAATAGTAAATGTATTAATTAAATTATGCACTATCTAGAAAATGTGGGAAACTCGACATCTCATAACTCTATTGGCCTCCAAGGACTGTTACAGGGATAGCTTTGAGTTTCTTATGGTGTAGAATTCTTCTAGCAATCAACATACTAAAAAGGTTCATCAGCTTAACTTTACATATATAAACTGTACATGCATACTCGTTTAACGGTTAACACTGTTTTGAAGAAATGTTTTAATTACCAAATCCCATGATCAGAACAGTGCATGTTCCAATCACATAGATAAGAAACTTACCTGCATTGTCCTTTGGTGGTGTTTTTGGGAGGTGCTCATTATTTGACTCAGCAGACAGACTGTTGCTCTCCAAACTGCCTTCCTAATGATCACAACCAAGTGGTGAACATCAAGACAGAGCCACTAACTAGGAAGATGGAAGAAGGCAGGGTAAAGCTCAAAGATTAATTTATGAAAAGAAAATTCATATGTAATGACCTCTTATTATTTTATGTCTTCAAATAAAGGCAAAATCCTGAGGAATAATTCAATGCTATATGATAGAACTAGTTATTTCTCACAAATAAGAATCAAGCATTATTCATCCATAAACAAAGATTTAACACTATTTTCAACATAAACTGATGTTCTCATTCTCATATACCTTTATTTCCACATTTCCATACAAAGCACAAAGATGTGGAAACTGTCATAACCAATATAAAAAAAGAAGAAGAAAACAGTAAAAATGTACATATAGCCAAGTAACACTACACAATATAATCACATTCATGAGCACAAAAATAATACTGAAAACCTAATATCAAAAACTATACATGATTAATCACCTATTACAAAGAAATGATACCTCATCATATTCAAAGTCAAAATATTCTTCCAATGTATAAAATGAATAGCAACACAAAAATCCTTCAAAGCAGATTTAAAACCTTTACAATTATTGTATAATTTCTTTAAGTATAAAGGAAGATTATTAAACACCTTCATACCCATATAGCAAGTTCCCTTCCGATATAGTGATAGATAAGCTCAGGGTTGATAAAGATTAAGATTGTAACCGTCTTGTATTTCTGTTATGTATATCTGACATAAATTGGTATGAATCCATGTTATCAACCACAAAACACAATAAAGAATAAATATACTGAGATGGAAGTGGGAGAATTCTTAATGGTTTAAATAACTGTCTACAAGAGTTTCTATTACTAATACCTGTCATTATTCTAAGTGCCCTCTTCTGTACATGAAAAATGTTAATTGCATATGAAGAATTTCCCCCAAAATATAATACCATAATGCATAATAGAATGGAAACAGGCATAATAGACCATCAACAATGTTTCCTGATTCACATATGGCTTAACAGTTCTAAGTGCATAACAGGCAGTATTATCTCTTCCATGATAGTGTTTTTATGATATTATTTCCTAAAAACTTTATATAACATGACTCAGAAATTTTCTTGTTGCCATTTCAATATTAATATAATTGTCCTGTTCATAGGAATTTTTTGTTGTGAATTTAATATAATCTGTTTTGGAAAAGTTTTGAAGATAAAGATGATAAAGATTTTTGTAATTCAGTCAATTATTCTGAATTGACAAAATTACCTTATACCTTACACATGCACATGGTTCAAAACCTCACAAAAATATCATAATGTACAACAAAAGAATCTGCCATATTTCTTTGTGTACAGTATGCATGATGATTTAGGAAGGATAAATTATAAACGTTTTCTTAATTACATTGATGTACAAGACCCACTACAATTTTTGGGGCCATTTTAATGGAAAAGTAAGTCTTACACCAGGAAATGTGGTAACTGACCACTCAGATCCCAATATGCTGGTGAAATGAACACGAAGGTAGAGTCTGCATCTAAATTTCAATGTTGGTTTATAAACTTATATTATCTATATATGTTACCAGAATGAGATTTCTAGGACGACTAGTGAGTGCTATAGGAAAGCAGATTTTACAAGCTCTACACAGAACTCCATCTTTTCTGATTACACTTATAACAAGACAATGAAAATCAGTTTCTGTTATTGACTGCATTGACTTCATGTCAGAGATTTATGCTAGTGGGTCAGCTAATTTGTAGTTTTTGTTTCTTTGTTTTTTGGAATACACTGGCAGCAAACCATCTTGCCTTAGAATTTTAAGACTGCTTCATCTATCGCAAGGAATGTCTACTTCAGAAGCTTCTGCATTTAAATAATTAAAAACTTTTCTCATTTTCCAAGGTGTCTTAATATGTTTTGCTTCTCTGGGGAGCATTTCATTTTCATAATGCTGAAATGTGAGGATGTAAAAAATCTACTACACCACATGACATGGGAACACACTGGTTTCCTAGACCGGGGCTGCTTCGATATACACGTATCATGCTGGACATGGTCCATCTTTAGAATTGATTGAGGAACATTTCTCCATTACATGCTGGGTTGCCTTCACTTTCAGCAGTGTAATACTGTGACAGCAACTGCTGGCTTCTTAAAAAAGCATCATCAGCAAAATACTTATACATAAGAGTTGCAGCAGTTCTAAAAATGTGAAACTGCATGCAATATTCAGGATTGCAACTCCAGCTGCTGTATATGTGAATGGCAGAGCGGCACATACATTTCTGTTGCTCCTGGTGAGCCATATGCCACTTTTTGGCACCTCTCCCCCTCATCTCTGTTGTCTTCAGAATTAGAGGAGGGCTACTGATGGCATGGCAAATTGCCATACTTGTCATCAATGAATATTTTCTCTTCTGAATCTCTGCATATTTCCATTTCTACTGTCATTTCACAGATACAGTCCCTTTATATGGGCCAGCCATAGCTAACCACAGGGTGAGAACTACTGAATACTGACACAAATTGTGGTTTCTCCTACTTGGCTGGGCCTCACTTCAGAATAATCCCTCTGTGAATACATTTCAGAAATTCTGTCAGTTTGGGTTGACTGACTGACCGACCGACCGACCAACTCTGTGAAGTTGAGACTTTCTTGAAAAGACACCAGTTGCTCTGCTACTCAAAAATTTCCCAACATTTTATGGAAACATAAGGTCATTACCATATTCATGAGAGCCCTCCACTGGTCCTTATCCAGAGCCAGATCAATCTAGCCCATACCACATCAACCCATTTCTCTTAGATCCATTGTAATATTATCCTCCCACCTACCATCTAGGTCTTCCTGGTGGTCATTTTCTCTCTGGTTTTCCCACCAAAATCCTACATGCATTCTGCTTCTCTCCCGCGCATGGTACATGCCCTGCCCATTTCAACCTCTCTGACTTGGTCATTCTAATTATATTTGGCAAAGAGTTATGAAGCCCCTCATTACGCAGTTTTCTCCAGCCTCCTACAATTTCATCCCTCTTAGGTTCAAATATTCTCCTCAGCACCCTGTTCTCAAATACCCGCAGTCTACGTTCTTCCCTTAATGATGGACACTATGTTTCACACCCATGCAAAACAAATCAAAGAAAAACAAAAAAATAAATAAACGAAGGGGTCTATTACAAAGGTTATGTCTAATTCATTCCAATTTATTTTATACTACTATCTGTGGCCCAGCAGTCTAATTTCAATTCCAGGTTCTGATAACTTAAAGTGCTGAAAGAATCTGGATCTTGATCCACATTAATCCAGATCTGGCAAGTACAGTTGTACTGAAATAACAGATGAAGATTGTTATGACATCAGATTGGGAGAAGGAATACCCATGTATCTGATGGGAGACCAGCAAGTGGAAGCTTCTGCACTTCTGATCCTGACAGACTGGAAATCAGAGCATTTAGCCTTGTCAGGCATCATGTACAGAGAAATGATGATCTGATGTCAGTAGGCTAGTGTTGTCTTAGGCAAATTTCAGTTTTATTCTAGCAATGGTATTCCACAGTCCCAACTGGGTGGTTATTTGCCTGTACTCATGACACATCAATGCCAACCAGAGGCTCTAAATTCTGTATAAACTCAGGTGAGTAACAAATCAGCTCACAGCCAAGAAAAACACATATTTTTGACTGCAGCTTTAGAATAACAACTTTCATCACAAATCACAAGCTATAAAACCGTGTCTTTCATATCACAAGTTTTCTTCTTCATACATTCAATTAATTAAGGAAAAATTCATTGAGATCATTAACTCAATTACCCAACATCCACCTCAGCTTATCCATATAACATTACTAGGTGAAAGTATAGAATGCAGAACATTTGCATATTCAAGTAAATTATGAAAGTGAATAATAACTGCGACCTGTGTAATGCTGTATGTTGTGTGACATAAATCAGTGTCATATCCTTCCCACAAATCCCTCCAGCCTTCACTACCATCCTGACTGGTATATTTGAGACAGTTCTCACCCTACCAGCATCAAGATACCCACATGACCCACCACTCAGAGATCACCTATTAAAAAAAAGAACTCCATGGCCTGTAGTCTACAAGCGAACTATATCGACTGAGCAGCCGCCGCTTGTCAGCGAAGTTAGTGCCAACTTTAGCAGATACAGAGTGTCGCGTGGTTAGCACAACAGATCCCCATGGGCGTTAATCTCAGTTTTCTAGATTTGACCCGCTATTTACTTGAAATAACTCTACAATTATCCTCACAAGGCTGAGTAGACCCCATTCCAGACCCACTACTTCTAAGAAAATCTGGTAGCACACGGAATCGAACCGAGGACCTCTGGATCTGTAGCTAGGAACTCTGACCACTAGACCACAGAGGGAGTTGAGATCACCTAATACCAAGTAAATTTAATTAACCTACAACATCCCATTTAGTGGTGAGTTACAAGGCAGCCATCTTGAAGCAACACTGTTTCTGTGAAAAGAGAGATAACTGGTTGCATACTAGTGTGGAAAATACCACTTCAGGTACATCACAATGAAACTTGGGCCATAACAATGGACTCTCATTCAGAGGGTTCTGACTACAATCCCTGGTTCCATCTGCATGAGGATTTTTCAGCACAGCCTGAAATCTTCACCATTACCAACAACTATATTTCAGCCCGCACCCATGGTTCAGAGCCCACTTTAACCTTTAACTGCCAGACTGTTTAAATGGCTGTACGGTGAGCTGGATAGAGTTTGTTTAAATGCCTGCTGCTGTTGAGCGTTTAAATGCCCACTGCTCTTCGGCTGTTGCTGTTTGGTGCTTCAAATAATTTTAAGCACTTTATTAAAAATACTCTATCTAATACACTTTGCATGACAAAGGAATGGAATTAACCTTATCACCAAAGAACATAATGTCACATAGTATAACGTAAGATTTGAAAATGTTTAGGCAAAATATGCAGTTATACTTTTTTATGTGTACTGTACAAAAGAGTTCCCCGCTTCTTTACAAAGTAGTTCTGCATTATAAAATCATTCCTTCTTGTGACAACTGACATATTTCAACTGTCTCTGGTGTTGTAAAACATCTGGAACAACTGAAAACCTTATTTTGTTCTCCTGTTTGTAAAGTTCACAATTTTGCTACACTCTTCAGATATTCGGCTCTGTTGCCTGCCTAGAGGGAAAGAAAAGGGGAAGTATGGGAACTCAGTAGAGACTGGAGATAATTTTTTTTTTCATACAAAACTCCCAAGCACTTTCATTGAAGCTGCAAAAAATTTTGTCCTTTCTACGCTTGAAACCAAACACNAAGATAACAAAAAAGGTATGTACATTGAATTTTATTACATATAAAATAATTATTTAGAGCTGTGCATGCACTTCTACTAGCAGTGTGTGTGCACCCTCCTGCCAGTGGCATTTAAATGCCCGAATGCACGAATATTTGTACTTTGGCTATGATGACTGCACCTTTCTGTGTAGCGATATGTGCACTTCAGATGTTAAAGATTAGGCTGTAAATTCCTTCTGCTGACCATCATTTTCATGACAGCCCTATCACTAGAAGTAACAACATCTGCCCTGTGGACACCCCAACCTCATAAATAGAATCAATGCCCTTGAATATGTGCACAAAGCCAGAAAGATCTTAAAAGGCTATATCTGGAGGCACTATGGAACGAAGGACCGACAGACCGACCAAAGGACCAACCGACCAACAATTCTGACTCATGTAAGTGAAACATTATATACAACATGAAAATAAGCAGCAAATTAATTGGTATGTTCATAGGAACATAGCAGCCTCCGTAGTCTAGGGGTAACATTCCCACCTCATGACTCATGGTATGTGGGTTCAAACCCGGTGGAGGTCATGGAATTTTTAAGAGCGGAAAAAATTCAGGGAACAAGTCCTCCAGGAGGGACTTTAAGCCGTGGGTCCCATGTCATAGATTTACAGCATGTAAAAGAACCTCATGTCTCTAGGAGACCTCTGAGCTAAATTAGGCAAATTTTCCCACCCAAGTAGTTTCCAATGCTTCCGGTAGATGGGGAAAGTATTAGGTACCACTGCCAGGTGAGGACTGACCTCGCTGACAGAAAGGGACTAATTATCAGATACCACTGCCAGTAGAGGGCTGACCTCGCTGGCAGAAAGGGGCTGATAACGGGCACCAGTACCGGTAGGGTATGGAGACAGTAGAAATTAAAGGAGGATGCACAATGGACCAATAACTGGTCTAAGTGCTTGGGAAACCCACCTCCTCCAACAATGAATGAATGAATGAATGAATGAATGAATGAATGACTGTTCATAAGCACATCCCTTCATAATGAAAAAGAAATGTTTTCAGCCTAGATTAAAATTATACAGGTATGTAATAAGTTAAGCAACAGAGTAAACTCTTTGCACATAAGCTGCTAGTCTACTTACAGAATCAGATGCTACCCCTGTGGCAGATTTAATCTTGTTACAAGGCAAAGGACTTCGTTTCTTGTCCATATTGAAGTATTTATTACTCAGACTGGATGGTTCAGTTGCAATATGACGCAAACCTGTGGTCATCTTCTCAAGAAGCGCCTAAGCCACAATATTCCACTATTCTTCTGCAATCATTATCTGTAAAGCTGAAAATGAAGTATTAATGTGAAATATAAGATTTGAGTTCTTACATCTATGAAGATACATATTGTGGTCTTTCGTGTTCTTACACCATGTAGCCTGGTAGGCAGGTACCAGTACCAACATTTCAGAGGAATATACTGCTTCCATCTTCAGCGTGAAGATTCTACTTTCTGAATAATATAATAGAAATACTAAAAATTAAAGAGAATTAATATTTAACTTCATAAAACATTCATCTGGATGCATAACCAGTAGAGACTACAGGCTCAAACATACATTTCACATTTATGCTGGAGGTACTAAGTGCGTTCCATATATAATGCCTCCTATTTTTTTAAGAAAACTACAACAGATATAGAAATCATAATAACGCAGTTAAATAGAGCAAGATTTCAGCTACTTACAGTTATATTTCCACATAATCACCACCATTCGTAATGCACTTTTGCCATCAATGAACAACAGCCTGTATGCCGCGCCCGTAAAAGTCTGAGCCAGCAGAGGCTAGCATCGTTGTCTGGAAAATGTTGCCCACGTAGTCCGTCTTTCATAGGCCCAAAGAGATGGAAGTCTGAAGGTGCTAAATCGGGGCTATAAGGTGGATGTGGTAAGACAGTCCAGCCAAACTTTGCAATGTGCGCGGTGGTCGCCAAACTGGTATGGGGTCTAGCGTTATCGTGTTGCAAGCAAAAGGTTGTCTGCTTCTCTGGCCTGACTCGGGAAATACGGGCTTTCAGCTTAGTCAGCGTCGTCTTGTAGCATTCAGAATTGACAGTCCCTGGTCATTATCTGCTGATCTGTTTGGATGAGGCGCTGTTCATTGTGAGGAGTGGCAGCTGAGCAGGGATGCCCATGGCTTGTCGTGTACTTCACTTTCGCCACTGTTGAAACGCACTACCCACCGAATCACTGTGCTGACATCCACTGTATTGTCTCCGTACACCTTTAGTAAGTGTTGATGGATGTCAATGGGTACAATTTGTTCAGCAGTGAGAAATTCAATAACACATTTCTCTTTCATACTCACTTCTATGTCAGAGGTCATTTTGGTAGACTGCTCTGCTGTCGCTATCTGTCGCACGACAACCAAATTAACAGTACATTGGCGGGAAGGTTCAACCTTTACTACAAGACCACCAACATTAAGCTCAGACGTTACATATTAACACAAAAAAATTGGAGGCATTATATATGGAACACACCACATATTTAGGAATCATGGAGCTTGAGAGAGAGCAGTTACATGCAGTGTTTCTGATTTCTTAAAATATTAAATTAAGATGTTGTTATGTTTAATGTTAAAGTAGGAAGATAAACAGTTTGGTTTATTGTTTGATCTGACCTATGCGTATTTTCATAGCTTGTGTATTTTAGTTACTTGTCTGTGACTGGTTCTACATCCATCAGGCATATTTGTAGCCTAGATTAGATCAACAGAATTAACCCTTTCAACACTACCACTGATATATTTTGTTTTTACAACCAATATTGTTTGCATGGAATCTTATACACAAAAGCCAGTTTTGACTGCTGTGCGCTTATGCTTCAAGAGGAAGCAGTTACTCACGTTGTCTGATAAATAGCATTAATCATCAAATAACCCTGACATATCACTTGATAACACGTGTGTACACTTCCACATCTTCTGTAACTATAAAAGCCTTTGAGTAATGTTTATCTAAAGGCTGCGCCATAGCTCAAGCAGTTAGTCGCTAGCTGCCCATCACAGCGGCCTGGGTTCAATCCCGGGTCTCATCAAGTGGGATTTGTGGTGGACAAAGTGGCGCTGGGGCAGATTTTCTCTGAGTACTTCGGTTTCCTTGCCAATCTTCATTCCACCAATTGCTCCACAATCACCCTCAACTATCATCTGGGGCTGGTACAATAGGCCAGAAGTGGCTGCAGTATAAGGGACTTAGTCCCACCCCACTAGCAGTAAATAAAAAAAAATGTTTATCTGAACTGTCTGGACATAAAGGATGGAGAAGAAGGAATGGGGGAGAGGAACAACACTAGGACACACAAATAAAGGGTATGTAACATGGTTATCACAATTCACGGACCACAACCTGAACACTCAGTGACGTTGAAAACACATATGCATTACTGTGGTCTTACCTTTGCAATGGAGTTTAAATTTAATGTTACAATCAAACTGCATTTAATGTGTAAACAACAATAATATACTTCAAACAACAAATAAATAAACTTTCCATTCAATTTGTAACATGCAATAAGTACTAATGTAGTTAATGTTTTATAGTGCCAATGAAAACAAACCTCTTCCACCTTCTTCTGTTGTTCAACTACTTGTTAAGAAAATATACATTCTGAGGATAACTTTGGTTTGAAATAAAACACAGAACGGAAAGGATTACACTTTCAAATGAGGTAAGTGACTGGCCAATGATTATAGCCATGCATAAATCAATTATTCCACAAAAGGTTCTCACACTCAGATATAAAACATATCTGATATGCATAAACACAACGTTCAATTATTCATCCCTCCAACCTCTTGTGAACAAATATGAATAACTTAGCGCTTGGCCTTTTTGCTAATTAATTTCCCAGTCAGGATTTGACGCAAAGTTAACACTGGGTCATGATTTCTTAATATTACATTATTTTCAATACCTTTCATTCAACCATTCTCTATAACTCAGATTAAGGAAAATGACACAGTAAAAAAGGACATGACTAAGGTATAACAAACAGTGGGATACAACAGTTAAAGAAAAATTAAGACTACAATTCTTATTTAATAAAAAGAAAATGTAAAACCGCCAGGAACAAAAATACAATGTATACAGTATAGTACTTTTCATAGTCACCGCGGTCACTGCTGTGAGAACCTCATACAGAGTAACCTTGATGGTTACAACATCACTGTTCAATGACTAATCAAACTGGTAAGAAAATGTGCCTAATAAAAACATACTCAGAACAGCAAATACAACAATATTTGATCTTTCTTTTTGTGATTAGTATCGTTAAAAGTTTTACGTATCCAATCAACATCAATTCAACTGCCAAAAAAATATTGTTAATTAATTAATTTATTTATTCTTATATTCAAGTAGATCCAATCGCAGGGCGAGAAGCAAGTTAACACACCACTAGATATAGAATACGTCAAAAATCAGAACAAATGCTCCAACCAATCACTGGAACAAGTCAAAAATAACATAATATAAAACATAGACAACTCAGTCACTAAACATAATAAAATGTGACTACAACAAGACTTAAATACTAGATGAAAACATATTAACCATTTATCTTATAAAATTCGTCCAGTTTATAAAAACAATGGATATTATCAATAAACAATACAATATCAAATAACGTATGTTACATAACTCACACATCAAAAGAAAAACTATAAAAACATCTAACATGCATGAACAATAAATGGAATAAATAACTTCTCTCAGAAGTGTACTAAAAAATTATTATGGTAATAAATACATTCATAAATAAATAAATAAATTCATAAAACAAGAGATTGTATGTTAAAATAAATAAAAGTCACAGTTGGTATGTATGCAGATCTAAAGTAGATGATTATTTATATATTTTTAGTTAGTTAATAGGACTTGTCAAGGTTAATTTTAGATACTATTTATAAGAACCAAGATCACCCCTTGTGTTCCATTCATAATATTCATTTAAAGTAAAAATGAACCAGCAAGAAGAAACTCTTTTAGAGTCTCTTTGAATTTAGTAATATCATTTAATAGATTCCTGATGCCTTGTGGTAGATTATTGAATATCCTAATTCCTGAATAATTTACACCCTTCTGCACTTTAGCTAATTTATTACTTGGAAAATGTAAGTCAAAACCTTGTCTGGAGTTAATGCTGTGTATAGCAGAATTAAATTTAAATATATCTAAATTCTTAACACCAAAAATTGATACAGAAAATATATATTGAGAATATAAGGGCAGAATATTTAAGTGCCTGAACACTAGATGACAAGAGACCTTATTTCTTGCGTTCATAATAATTCTCACTATTCGTTTTTGGATTTTGAAAATTAAATTACTATGAATAGAATTGCCCCAAAATATTATTCCATACGACATAATGGAATGTACATACGCCAAATAAATCATCATTAAACTCTCCTGACTTAATCTAGCATACCATAACCTAACTTGACAACGATAACTTTATACAGATTAATTTACCCCCTTCGTCGTCTCAAAGGTGGACTGATAAAAACTTAGTTTTGCAATTTTATGCGTCAAATATAATTCAGAGGTATCACAGTTTACTTACAAACCCTGTTTCGTTCACACACAAGCATATAATTAAGATTCTTAAGTCACTCCCATTAAAAACATAAAACAGTAGGAAGAACTTTAAAATCTTCACAGTCTAACAAGTTCGGTATTTTTATGAATTCCACTTCTTATTAAATTAAATTATTATTTAAATTAAATTAAATTAAATTACCGGTGAAGTCAGGATTTTGACATTACATGTACTCATCGAGTAATAAAGAAAACACCGCTGTTACGTACATTTATAAATCCGTAAATCACAAAAGGGACAGCAAAATTAATCTTTTCCGCACTTACCCACAATTAACACATGTTGGTCTCGCAGTATTTATTTACATTATAAGTTCTAAGAAAAAATTCAGGCACTAAGATATGACTACGTAAATTATAAAAAAACATTATTGACAGCGTTGATTTATTTAGACTGGATTCATCCTTCATTGCTTGTATAAATAAACATTCTTATACTTTAAACCTCTGATGATATGAAGGGTATACATTTGTCACGCGAACACAAAATCGAAATCGCAACACTTCGTTCCATACCTTCGTATCCCCACACCCCTCTGACCACTGACCCAAGCTTGCTGTTACGTCACACGTTGCGGGTATCATGCATTGCGCGCAAACAGCCGAAACGCATCCAAGGTGAGAGGCAGGGAGTGGAGAAGTAGGGTGACGAAGATCCTAAAATAGTTATCGTCATTGCTAGGGTAACAAATTAAGAATACATTTGTGCGTAATTAATTAATGAAACATTTAGAGTGCATCTAGAATATATTAGCGTTCCGTATTACAGTGATTTTAATTTTTGTATATTTCCTTGTTTCAATTTTTAATTTTTTTCCACTTAAGTTCACGGGACAATCACATTTTTGGCTTGATCGGGCTCGATCCCAACTGCTGTCGGCTATGGTCGGGTGCAACTGGCAACTGGCTTTATATTTTTAAATAGAGACTGAACAGTTTGGACGAGTATCTTATAGTAAAATTCTGCAGCGTAAAATTTCTATGATCCTGAGTATGTCTGTTCAGTTTTCGTGTTACAATAAAGCTTAATATTAACATTCCGCAGCATGATCCCTTCAAGTGAACGCTTTCGCATCGAATTCTGTATTTTTATTTCCTCGTATCCAAGCTGGATGTTCAAAACCCAGTTCTCGATTTAATTCGCCTGAGACTAAGGCGTGAGAATCGTGACGCTCTTCGTTACGTCCCCATTCCAAACCTATTTGGCACACAAAATATAACAGATATTTCCATGTAAACATATTTGAGCCACTCATGTACAGGATAATTGTGTCCTGATAAACAGTACCGGACCCATAGTACAAAGTACTGAAATACAGGCTACATCCACAGAACACCTGGATGTTTGTGTTTAAAGCAAAGTGACCATTCCTCTAAGATTTTCTGGTACAGTCCCCGAAATTTGACATGTATCGGATTGAGTCTGTCTGTAAATAAATTAACGCAATTCGAAAACAGCCTGGATAGCTCAGTCGGTTTAGCGACGGGCTGTGATGTAACCGATCAGTTGAAATTAATTGCCGATCCGCGAAATGCTTGGCAAACAGCGAGCTACTCACATGTACGAGGCTGTGAAGGCTTTAATAAATGAAACTTCGTTACTTAAGTTTAGCGTTATTACAATTCAGCAGAACTTTATACTCTTGCCGATGAGGTCATTGGATTCTTCAACTGACCTAACCATTCTTGGTGCATTATAACCCTGGGATTGACCCAGCCGCTAACAGAAATCGTCCTGGAGGTAAAGGTTGGCCGTCGCGTAAGGCTGTCAACCTCGCCGCCATCTGTGAGCTGACTGTCTAGAAAATGTGAGGCCTCGACGTCTCACAACCCCATGGTATGTTACTAGGATAGCTTTACCGTTTACTTACTCACTCATGGAGCTGAGCCTTTCTTGAGGAGCCGCCAATTCTGCAGCTACTCAAGAATTTCCCAACATTTTATGGAACCCAAACTTTCATCACCGTTGTCACAAGGCCCTCCACTGGTCCCTATCCTGAGCCAGATCTATCCAATCCATCCCATCCTATCTCTCTAAGATCCATTTTAATATTGTCCACCCACCTACGCCTTGGTCTTCCCTGTGGTCTCTTTCCTTCTGGCTTTCCCACCAATATCCTATATGTATTCGTCTCCCCCATTCGTGCTACATGACCTGCCCACCTCAATCTCCTTGACTTTATCATTCTAATTATACTTGGAGAAGAGTACAAGTTATGAAGCTCCTCATTANGAGTTCAATCGCCTCTTAATTTCCTCCAGAATCAGGTTTCGATCTGTTATCGTTGTTCCAAAATATCTGAACTGTGCCACATTTCAAAACATCTGTTTCCTATCTTTTAGGTCATGAATTTTCCCTGCATTTTGGTGACGAGACAGTAACATATACTTAGTTTTCTCTGTGTTTACTTCTAGACCAACCTCTTTATTTGCGTCAATTAAAGTTTGTGTTTTTCTTTATGGTATCTACATTATCACCCAGTAGATTCACATCATCGGCATAGACCAACAGCTGATGTTTCAAATTTAATTTCAGTCCCACCTGGTTTCCCTGGACCTTCCTAATTGCATATTCTAAGGCAAAGTTGAAAAGGAGTGGTGATAAAGCATCTCCTTGTTTTAGACCATTCTGGATAGGAAATTTAACAGACAGATGTTTACCTACACGGACTTTACTATACGTTTTGTTTAAACACATTTTAATCAACCTAACTAGTTTCATGGGTATCCCAAACTCTTATCAGAATATTGTACAATACTTCCCTCCTAACCGAATCGTAGGCTTTCTTGAAGTCCATGAATAGCCGATGTACTGTCTCATCGTACTCCCATTTTTTCTCCAATATCTGATGAATGCAAAAGATTTGATCTGTAGTTGATCTGTTACGTCAAAACCCACATTGATGATCCCCAATAATTTCATCTATATATGGACTTAATCTTGAGAGAAGACTATTGGATAACATTTTGTATGAAGTTGATAGAAGTGTTATCCCCCGATAATTACTACAGTCAGTTTTATCACCCTTCTTGTGAACTGGTACAATAATAGACTCCTTCCACTGATCAGCTTTACTGTTTTACCTTTATAATTCTCTATAAAGTGATATGTCAAGTATGGTAGGATGAAATTATCCCTGGACAGTGGGAGAAATGACTTACATGCCCTATTTACAAAATAAGATGAATTGCAGCCCAACAATTATAGAGGTATCACACACCAAGAAACTGATGAATAGATGTGTCGGCCATGTTTAAAGAACTTCAGTTGGCAACACTGAACAATCTTCTTCCACTTGTTTACACTCTGTAATGTTCGTGTAAGTGCATTAGTGGTTATGTTGAATGACAGTCTCCGTGAAAGAATCAGAAGTGGAAGACAAGTCTGATTTAGAAAGAGGACAGATCATAAGTGCGCCTTAGTTGCAGCATCTGTGACACAAACTGCTGCATTACTAGGTGTATCCTGAGGATCGTGAGTGATATTTTCTAAGGTCTAGCGCATGCACAATTGAGGTTACAGTTTTAGATGCTGCTGCTTACATCTGCACTTGTTTATCTTCAGGTATGCTTGTGCTGCTGCCTGCTGTAATATACGAGTACGTTATATTTCATGATTTTTAATTGTTTTAAGATGTGCCATTAATAAAATGCACAAAAGGGAGATTCCTTCAGGTAAGAATAAGACATGGCAAAAAAGGAGAAAAGTCTCGTTATTACATTAGAGCAAACATTTGATGTGATTGAACATGAACGTGGTCATAGCAACTCTAAACTGGGACAAGGTTTCGGAATGCGTGAATCTATGGCACACATTATTATAACCTAAACAGGGGAAACGAAAGAAATAGCAAAGTTGCATCAACTTTTCGTGGTTTTCAAACATCTACAAGGAATCAGAAACGCATCCCCTTCAGTAGAGCAGCCATTCAGACAAAAGCTTTATATTTGTTAAGGAAAAAAAATACTGAAGAAAAAATGTTTAATGCAAGCGCTGGTTGGCTTAATCGATATAAAAATTGAGTTCACCTTCATAACGTTAATATTGCCGGTGAGGTGGCTAGTGCAAATGAAGAAGAAGAATCTAAATATCCTGATGTTTAAAAAACTCGAAGATTGTGAATACACTGATCAACAAATATTTAATGTGGATGAAACCGGTTTATTCTGGAAAAGTATGCATTCCTCAGCTTACATTTCTAAGAAAGTTAAAACTCAACCTGGATTTAAAGTGGCTATGGATCGCCTGACACTTTTATTGGAGGCAGTGCTCAATGCAGTTTTAAACTGAAATCAATGCTTGTTTGTGTGTCTCCAAATCCGCGCTCTAGGAGGCTACACCCATAGATCACCTCCAGTTACTTGGCGGTCAAATAAGGAAGCATGAATGACCCAAGAGGTATTCAATGACTGGTTTTCATGATTTTTTGGCCAGCTGTTGAAAAATACTGTGAGGAAAGCCATTTCGCATTTAAAGCATCCTGATTGTAGATAATGCTCCAGGTCATCCAGCTACACTCAGTTCATTGTGCAAAAATGTAAAAATCGTTTTTTTTGCCGCCAAACACAACATCTTTGTCATAGGCCATGAATCAAGGGACCATCACAACATTTAAGGCCTACATGTATAAGAAAGACATTTGAACAGGCAACTGATAAGATTATAGCAGACGATGCAATTTCCTTAACAGAATTCTGGAAAAAATTATAACATCAGATATGTGATAGAAAACATTCACTATGCTTTGCAACAAATAATGCAAATGAATGAAGTGTGGAAGTATATTTTGCCTCATTGTGAAAATAGTGGTGATTTCGAAGGAAAAACTGTTATAGAAGAAATTACAAATTTTGGATTTGATGGACTAGAAAATTACGATATCCAAGATCTACTCCATTCACTCTTGGAAGAATTGACTGATGACGATCCCCTATTTTCAGATCAACAAAGAGCACTTGAAGAAGCCAACAATGATACCGAAGAACAAAATAATGTGCAAGTGATAAGAATTCACTCTCAAGGAACTTGAAGATATCTTTCTAGCCGTAGAAGTCCTAAAGCAGAAAATTATGAATGCTGACCCTAACTTTGATCAAAGCATGCAAATTTGCTGAGATGTGAGTAAAGAACTCTGTGTCCACCAGCAAATATATATATATGTGTGTGTGTGTGATTTAAGGGGAGAGAGAAAACAATTCAGGCTACACTGCTCAAATATTTCTAAAGACAACAAAGATATTTTCATCAGTATAAGCTCACCTTTAGGAATGATATTTAGAATGTCTTTGTTTTTATTTTGCTCTCTGCAACTATTCTGTGACTTGTTAACAATACAGTTCTTATATTCTTTTTATCCTTTACTGTAATATTTCGTTAATAAACTTACAAAAATTTGACTTATTTACATTTTTTCATTGCCTATTTCCATTGAGTTGGAACCATTTACCATATTTCACAAATAACTTTGAAAAGTGTGAATTAAGAAATGCAACTACTTAATAGGATTCATTATCTGCAATAATCAAGGCCTAGCTGTACTTATAAGGGCCATCTATAACAGTTTCGTTACCTGCCTTTCACTTAAAGAAACTGTTGGTATCATAGTTCTAACCTGAAACATTTGCGACTTTAATTATTGGATTGGTTCCCACAGCAGATATGTACCCATAGTAGCTGATAATTCAAAACCAAATTTTCACCCACTGTTAAACTTATTTTATAAGTCTTGAAGTGATGACCCTTTGCTCATAAGTATGCCTCACATCATGAGAATAGTGTAATGGACTTCCTCAAAGCATTTCTAGACAACAGCTCGGTAAACATGTTCCAACGTGCAACAGTGGCAAATGTGTCTCAATGGACAAATGTTTTAGCTCATTGCCAGGCAACAGTCAGTGCTCCAATGCCCTCGCTGGATAGAAATCACATGACTTGTGTTTTCTGTGTTGTTCATGCAGAGCCTATATAACAAAGACCTGTTGTAGCTTAGATTTGTGCAGAGTGCAGTGCCCTGTATTTATGAGTCAGTTGAAAGAGTGCACTTGTGAAGAGATGACTTATGTGTAATATCTGGAGTGTGTAATTCAGTGAGATGGTTACAGTTTCTGTGTTGGGATACATTGCCAGGAGACTAGTGAAGATGAGAATCATAGTGCATGTGCAACGGTGAACTGAAAAGTGTGTAAATCAGTGATAGTGCTGTATTAATTGTAATTAAGGCAGACTGGAACCAATCCAATCATCCGAACTAGAACCCACAACTACTCACCATGCGTACACTCCTACTCATGACAATATTTATAGTCCTTGCCTGCAGCTATAAACAAAACAGCACTGTGGCAAAAAAAAAATATACACCCAACATTTATAAAACTAAAACTGTTTCTTTCATATGTACAATCATTTTAACTAGTATTAATCATTATTAGACAGTAAACTGCATTTTCATCACCATGTTGACTGCATATACCCTTGGACATTATTAATTATAAAATTTGTCTTCTCCAGAAAGCTCAGTAGCTTTACATATATAATAGGGTTTAAACATGAGTATGCCTCAGTTGTATGGCATAACCTTACACTCCTAGATTAAAATATAGTGTGAACATTTTTTCAGTTCAATATACTGCATATACTAATTGATTCAATATTGAATTCTTCAAGACAACACCATTATTCCAGATAACATAAACTTCATGCTTTACTCCTTATTGTTTTTAAGAACAAAATTATATGTCCCTGCACTGTGAACAATTGGTATTCATGTGCACACAAGGCAAATCAGAGAACATTCCATTTTCTGTGTATGTAGTGAACTAAGATTTACGCCTTCTGGTGGGTGTTCCATTGCTACTAATGGTATTCACAGATTTTGGGCTTGCCACCAGAAAACATTCTCATAAAGGACTTATTATTAGTCCATGATTTATTTAATCCGTCTTGCAGTGCATACACTCATTTATCTCCTTCTCTCCCTCGCACTATAACAACACCCCACCCCCTACCCCCACCACATCATAACTCACTCAAAACGAAGACAGAACACACACACATACCCAGGAAGCCCAACAGTATAACACACGCAGTCGCAGGAGCACGACACAACAAAAGCACAGTAAGTATTATTAAAAAACTATAATACCACAAGTATTAAATAAAACACGGAACGCGGTATTAATGAATAAAAAATTCACGTTACAGACACACAAGATAGTGAAGGAGTGCTCCAACAAAGGAGAATGGGCGTGACTGACGTAGTGAGGGGCGACGTAGCGATGTGGTATCCTGAACAATTTTAATATTTTTAACGTTTGACAATGTATATGATAGATACATATTTTAGTTATTTTAATGTGTGAACATGGCATGCAATGAACTGGTTTGACGTGGATAAGTAAGCACCTGAAGATGGCATTATTATGCCGAAACATGTAGTGCGAGGGAGAGAAGGAGATAAATGAGTGTATGCACTGCAAGACGGATTAAATAAATCATGGACTTAAATCAGTGCAACAGGACGCTAAAATACAACATGACTTATTATTATTTTTATTGTTATTCATTCTCATGTATTTTGTTATATTTCATTTCAGGGCAATATCAGTATTGACTTTTAAAATAATTAACATATTTTCCATCATTTAATTTACCTGTACAACTTGGTAGGCCATAGGGAAAACAGTGGCCTTTTATGCCAAAATCTCAGATTTGTTTGCTGTGGATTCTTTGTCTCCCAATTTTCTCAGAACTAAATTAAAGGAATACCATGCTGAAACTTTATTATCACCAAGTATCTGCCCCCAAAAGGCACTCTCCATCACAGAAGAGGATTCCTTCACTCTTAACAAACGGGCAGAAAACATATGGGCAGAGGTATTAATGAGAGGAAGTGGAAGAAGAAAAAAAAAGGAAGGGAAGGAGAGAGAGGATAAAGGGGCACATACACGTATGAGTCTGGCTCGGTGAGCTTGAGTCAAGAGCTGGGCTCGGATTAATTTCACCACGAACGCATGAGCTGACTCCCAACTTTGCGACCCACACACGGATGAGTTCGGCTCATTGGAACCTGAGCTGAGCTGAGTTGAGCTGAGTTGAACTCGCGAGCCAGACTCATACGTGTATGGGCCCCTTAGGTCTACTCAATATCATCACTGTCACCTTATTTTCATTACAGATAATTGTATAAATAACTTTTCTTTTGTATGTAAGCTAATTATAGCAGATTATAAGAACTGCAGGCTACACAGATAACAAAATATTGAAGACAATTTAGGAGAATTAAAATTTTGATAATAAAATTTTGCACAGAATGAACAAATGTCTGTAAGAGGAATAGAATCCAGCAGAATATCAAAACATATCATAGACTACAAGCATATGGGAAGAGATATTTCGAAAGACTGAAGTGATGCCATGAAAGGCATGAAACTATAACAGGTCAACGGCCTACTATCTGGCTGGATGATGGTTGGTAACAGCACACTAATCTGTTTCTAAACTAAACATAAGGAAAGAAAAAAAATTGCAATTATTGTTGGGAACAAAAATGATGATTTTAAACTGAATATGCATTTTCATCTTTAATCATATGTATACATCACAACAAATCTCATTTAAAAAATTCAAGATACTCTCTTCTGTGATGTGCCATGCAGTTTGAGAGACAGGCATCAATGTTGCCCTGAAGATTTAGGCAGCAGTTTCTCCAAAAAAATTAGTACCTACTAAACTATATGGCATCACAACCCAGCAGATCATAATCTTATATTTACCACTGTAAGAGTGTCAAATACTATAATAAGTCATCTGTTTTTATTACTTTTCTTCTTTTGGCTGAAAACTTTTCCATTTTTCTTTTGTCCAGTCTTCTGTTGGCCAAATGTCTTTACAGCTACTTTTTTATTCAGTCTGTCCATCTTCTGCTTAACATTGGCACTAGAATGAAGTACAACACAGAATAAGACAATTATAAAATAAGAACACAGTGTAACAAGAGCTATAACTACCCCATTCAATCTTGAATCTTGTGGATTTCGTTTTGCTTCAGAACTTAAACAAGAAAATACAAACAGGTTGATGCATGTTTGTGATCTATGCTTGCACTGACAGAGGCCATAGTTGCTCTCAGTGTCAGAGTGTTAATCATCAAATGACTAGCAATACTTACCTGAACTGTTTTCATGTAAAAAGGAGGAAGAAAGGAGGAGCCGAATGATGAAAAACAAACAAAAGTAATATAAAATAAATTAGAAATTAAAAAAAAGGTATAAAAGGGACAAGGAAAGGGGATGAGGTAACTGTTGTAGTGTAAAGAAGAGGAATGACAACAGGACGGCCACATAAACGGATGTGAAACAATTGCGGGAAACAATTTTTCTTAGAGACAAACATACTGTACTAAAACATCAGAGAACATGACAAGTGACAAGACAGCCTGTGATTATTACTGTTAGTTGCAGATGCAATAGACAACTGAGTGTAAAGAATTTAATACATCTTAAAATCGGTGGAAACCCCTCCAGGATGGCTGAATAGCCAAAACATGTAAAATGGAATCGATCATGTATTGTTTAAAGTAACATGTTGTATCATATGTTTTCTTAACAGGGTGATTATACAGTATTCCCCTGTAATATGCTATCAGCAATACTTGTAGGTGATTAGTCACCGGTTTCCAGCTGTGATGACTCAGGTTTGATTCAAGGTAAGGGTATGTGGGAGTTGTGGAAAGACTGACAATGGTGTGGGTTCTTCTCCAAGTACTTCTGTTTGCCTTGCCAATTCTCATTCCATCACCTGTTGCATATTCATTGATCCTACCAGCTAACATTTAGTTTCAATACCAACAGCACCATTCAGTAACCAA
Source organism: Cryptotermes secundus (assembly GCF_002891405.2). Lineage (NCBI taxonomy): Eukaryota > Metazoa > Arthropoda > Insecta > Blattodea > Kalotermitidae > Cryptotermes > Cryptotermes secundus. The sequence goes on along the minus strand of NW_019721788.1, from coordinate 656,913 downwards.
CTTAAACAAAAATCAATACTTGTATGGTGTTACTGTTGTAACTGCCTCAGTGAAAGATGAGAGTGAAGGCAAAGGTCACACTTCTACAAGCGTACTGCATCAGTCTGCCAGGTGACACCGCACTGTGAACATGCACTGTTTTTAGACGAGTGCTTTATTAACTGTGTGTTCCGTTTTGTCTGATGGATGGCAAAATCAAGCAATGTGTCTGTATCAAGTTTTGCATGAAGCTTGGTAAATCCACTAACCAAACCCTTGAAATGTTTCATGAGGCTTTTGGAGAACATTCTTTAAGTCAGACAGTGGTTTTTAAATGGCATTCATGTTTCAAGGCCAACTGAGCGTCAGTTGAAGATGAAGAATCTTCAGGACGACCAAGCACCAGCAACACAACAGATAGTGTTGAACTCATCCACAAAGACTGTTGCCAAACAATCCATAAGCTTGCAGACACTGTTGGGATCAGTCATGGAGTTTGCCAGGAGATCTTAACAGAAAATTTGAACACGCATTGCACTGTCAAAAAGTTTGTTCTCTGACTCTTGATAAATGAGCAAAAGCAGCAGCACATAAACATGCGTCTTGAACTACGAGAGAAGACTAACGAGGACCAAACTTTTACCCATATCTCTAGGATCATAATGGGTGATGAAAGTTGGATTTATGGTTATGATCCAGAAACAAAGAAACAACTGTCACAGTGGAAGAGCCCACAATCATGAAGAACAAAAAAAGGCAAGGCAGGTCCAGAGTTCAACAAAGAGCATGCGTATTTTTTTTTCAATGTGAAGGGGATTGCTCACTGCGAATCTGTTCCTCCTAATACTACGGTCAACTTTGACATTTTCTGTGATGTTTTGAGATGTTTGAGAGAAAAATGTGTGACAAAAAAGACCCATACTTTGATGAAACCACAATTGGCTCCTTCATCATGACAATGCGCCTGCCCACATGTCCCTGAAAACCACAGAGTCTGTCACTATGAACAACATGGTTATCGAAGAAAGCAGTCTTCTGGGATGTGGTGCCGTGTACATGTTGTGTTAACTAACATTTCGGAGGAACGTCGGTTAACACAATATGTACATGGTGCCACATCCCAGAAGACTGCTTTCTTCATAGTCACCGCCGTGAAAACCTCAAATCTTACATGGTTATCGTTCCCCATCCTCTCTACTAACAGGACTTGGCCCCCTGTGATTTTACTTTGTTTCCCAAATTTAAAATGAAACTGAAAGGATGACATTTTGAAACAGTTCCTGACATCCAAAGGAAATCGCAAGCTGTATTTGACAGCATTAAGGATAATGACCTCCATGGTGCTTAGGAAGCATGGAGAAAACTATGGGATTGCTACATATATTCCTATATTCTGAAGGAGATGACAGCCAAAACTGAGTGAGTCTACATCTTTTTTGATGTAGTCAGGGAACTTTCTGATACACCTCATACATGTATATCAGAAAGTCTGACATGAAATATAATAACAACCAGGTTATGAGATTTGAGAAATTCTTTGAGAGGGAAAACACAATGAGTAGGGGGAGGGGATCCTGTTCTGTCATTACTTTAGATGAATTACAAACATGATTCTTTTCTTCTGACAACATTCACACCCTTGCATCTCTGCTTAAAAACTCTGCTGCAGACCTAACTAACTGACCGACCAAGAGACCAACCAACCAATTATATCCATGGAGCTGAGGCCTTTTTGAGAACCCAATACTTGCTGAGCAACTCAAGTATTTCCCAACATTTGGTGGAATCAGAAGGTCCATTACTATGTTCACAAAAGCCCTCCACTGGTCCTGATCCTGGGACAGGTGAATCTAGTCCACTTCACTCCATCCTATTTCTCCAAGATTCATCCTAGTATTAGGCTTCCACCTATGTCTAGGCCTTCATAGTTGTCTCTTTTCTTCTGGCTTTCCCACCAAAATCCTGCACACCCATGTTCTTCCCATGCATGCTACATGTACTGCCCATCTCATCCTCCTTGACTTGATCATTCTAAAAATATTTTCCGAACAGTACAAGTTATGAAGCTTCTCATTATGTACTTCCCCAGCACCCCTACTGTTTCATACCCCTTTAGTCCAAATATTCTCCTAGCACTGTTCTGAAAGAAGTGGAGTAGCTATAAAATAACCGGACTGATCTTTTTGCCAACTCCCTGTGGCCTTGGCTCTGTGGCTCTGTCAGAATTATGTTAAATGTTAAAGTAGAGCAACGTGTCAATATCAAAATCCTCGCAAAACTTGGAAAGTCTGTTACAGAAACATACAGTTTGTTGATGTAAGTTATTTCTTACTGAAAACCATCATGACACAACAATCGATAATAGTGTAAGTAGCTCTAAGAGATACTTTTGCTACATGGTTCGGCCTTCAAAAGGCCATCATCAGGCAAATACATTAAAGTTTCTGTTACTGAATTGCATGTCAAATACAGGATGCAGTGCCAAACTTCCAAGCATATACAAGGGTATAAAATGATATGAGTGAATATAAAATATAGATTACAATATTTTTTTTTAAAAATTCGTTTAGTGGGCGGTGGAGTCCAAGTGGGTCTACCTGGCACAGCGGCCGCTAATTGGCCTATTGTAGCCTGCCCCGGGTGATTATGATGATGGAAAATTTGGTGGAATGAAGATTGGCAGGGAAAACCAAAGTACTTGGAGAAAACCCGCCCCAGCGCGACTTTATTCACCACAAATCCCACTTGACCAGACCCGGGATCAAACCCGGGCCACCCTGGTGGGTAGCCAGCAACTAACTGCTTGAGCTATGTCGCGGCTGTAATTACAATTAAAGTTGAAGTTTTAAAATAACCCGTTACACAGTCAAAAGTATAGTTAAAAGTTATATATGCGATGGTATTTGGAAGTTGGCAGTTGTAATCGTAATATATGTAATGTTTATGTGGATATATTATATACACAATGACTGATGTGGTGTTCAGAGGTCCATTGTTATGTTGTATTTTATTATTTAATATTTGATACTATTTGATGGGCGACTCCGTTGAGTAAATGTCTGTTCTGATGGGGAGATTGATTACAACTGATTTGGGATGTATGTCATTATGGAAGTTTATGGTGATGAATGTCTATTTAGTACTCAAATTTGCAAGTGGTTCAAAAGATTTAAAGAGGGATGGCGAGGGATCGAAGACAATCCACGTCCTGGTCGGCCTTGACATCAAAAACAGATGCTAACATTGAAAAAGTTGGTGAAATTGTTTGAGAAAATCGTGTGAGCATTCAAGCAGCTGCTGAATTAGCTAACATTGACAAAGAAAGTGTTTAACAAATTTTACTGGAACACTTTAACATGAAAAAAGTGTGCTCGAAGATGGTGCCAAGAATCCTCACTCCTGAGCAAGAGGAAACCCAAATGAACATTTATGAAATAATAAAAAAGAATGAATACATACTCATATCTCATTCGTTTGGCTCCCTTTTCACTCACATCTGTCAAATCAATGGTAAAAGATGACTTCTTCCTCTTCAATGAACCTGTAACAAATACAGAACTGTTAGCATGTATTCAAATTAAAACAACCAAGACAAAAAGCAAGCTATCCCATAACAGGCAGTGGAGGCCCTCATAACAGAAATAACTAAAATATCAGCTTTAACTGAACACTACAGTAGCCCCTTGTTTATGGGAACAAGTCACCCCAACTGCTTCCTCATGGCAGTCCCTCAAACCAGCAGGCTTACTTGGCTGACTAAAGCTCCTCGCCCACTAGAGCAGTATGGTTAGCAGAACAGTGCAGTGCCGTTGTAGTATGTCTCCAGCGAGTGCACCCACTGCAGGCGTGTAGCGTCAGAGACGGGACCGAAAGCGTTCCCCCCACCAAAGTTGTTACCCACTACGTTTACCCCTCCAAGTTGAACCAAGTCCGCTTTCGTGCAGTCTTGCGCTCCATGTTGTACAGAATATTGCAATGACCGACTCGTCTTCGGAAGAAGAAACGATCTGTGTAGCTATGATGCTACAAGAGGATCAGCCAAAGCGAATATGGGTGCACGATATTAACAAGAAAAGAAACAAATTCGGAGAGTTCCACACGATATTTCACANAAGGCTTATGGGGGAGTGGATGTATAGATCCACATTTTCTTGACCCTACCGGGACTCGAACTCTGACCCCTCGGTCGTCCAGCCCGTAGGCAGTCGCTATACCTACTACGCTACCGGGGCTCATGTGCATGGGAAGCCTACTGTAGACCGTGGGTTAAAACATTATATATGCAATTTGTTTTCATTCATGTATTGCATACTAATTATTAGTCTACCTGATTCGTTCAGCGTTTCGCCAATCTCTGTCCAAGCGTTTTCTCTTCGCATGCTGTCATAATAGTAGGCATGACTGCAGTCGTAGAGGATATTGTACTCTTGTACAGTGGAGATTAATCTTTCCTTGAACGCCATGTCTTGCCTCATTGACACTCAACCCAGGAATGACAAAGCGTTTTGGTAGGTGGAAGGGGGATGCGGTGTGCCGCCATGACACTGCTGTGCAGAATGTTTGCCTCTTCGAGCAACGGAGGCGATACTATACTATACTATACTGTGCTGTACTGGCACGACCCTACTCTAGTGGGCGCACTTCCATTTAAATACACGGAGAGCAATGCGTCTGCAGCCTTCGCTCTGCACTGCGCGGATACGACACTGTGCTAGTGGGCGAGGACCTTAAGACTGGTACCCTAAGGTAAGGTGTGAGCTACCATGCTAAGGCCATTGGGATACAAGGAAATATCCCACTGTAATCTCTCAGGGGATCAGGATGAGGCTTTCTGTCAGTAGAGGTAAGCAATCTGACCTTTGAGAAGTATAACTGGACTGGTTACCAGAAGTGGCCAAGAAGAAATTGCCTCATATTAAGGAATTGAGGGCTTGGCTGGATTCAGCTGGGACAATGGCAAGGGTTCTGATAGCCTTGCTGGCAAATGACAGATGGGCTACAGGTTTTCCAATCATCAGTATCCTACAGAAGAAAAATTATGCCTGCACTGGATGGCCCAGCTGTGTGGTCTCCACTTGCTATAGAGGAGTCTGCCTGTGCAAGAGGGCTCAGTTACTGGGTCTACTGCTATGGGAATGGCCAAATCTCTCAGGGGTTGTAAACCACACATAATTCACAATGGATTTCTGGAGAACTAATGTATTTATTATGAAGAATGCTGACAACAGCGTGAATTTTGCAGCTGGCACGATTACCAATTACAGGACACATCATAACTCACTCTGTAGAGACAAGAATAAACACTAGGTGACTAGTTATGTGATGGTTTACAAGGCACTCAGTCATGTGATATTACCTTGCATGCAGGAGCTTTTGCCAGCTCCTACATTAGTTGCCTAAAATAAACAGAGGTTACTTTCTGAATAACAAAAATGAGTACCAGAAATTAATTAAATAATTTTCCTGGGGAGTAAAGCGCGGCCGGCGTGTAAGGCTGACAACCTTACCACCATCTTTGAGCCGATTGTCTAGAAAATGTGGGACCCTCAACGTCTCACAACCCTATGGACCTTCACGGCCTGGTACAGGGACAGCTTTACTTACCTTCTGAATAGTCCTCACATATACACTTTCATATGTGAAATATTCTCACATTTCAAATAATGATGGAAGAAAAAGATATAGAAGCTGACATTTCACAATTACTGAGTCTGTAATGCCGCTAAGGTTACGTACATGTAGATATAGTTTTTGGGGAAAAATTGGAATAATAGTAGCTAGACTGTAAGATTAAGAAACAGCCATGATGAAACAATTCAGGAAGCTTAGGTCTACAAAGAATTGTAACAGGGAATGCCTGAGTCATTAGAATGCTAACCCGGCAGTGTAATAGCGCTGACATTGAGGAAGGAGCTATATGAAGTGGGTCATAAACACTATGGCAGGAGGAAAACGCTGAGTCGGAGGAGGCGGTAGACCCGAAAGAGTCAACCCCTTCTCGAGGGGCAACCAATGAGGGAGGCCAAAATCACGTCAGAATGGGCAGGCAACCTACCCGGAACTCAAAGAATCTGCAAAGAGAGGTTATATAAATCCTAGAAGACTTAATCAAAAAACCTTTTGCCTTTAGACTTTTGATTGATATTAAGTAACTTAGAGTTCAGGGGAGGCTATCGCCGAGAGAGCGATGGCCGTGAGTGTGCGCTGGTTGCTGATGACGAGCATCTTCTTCCTCATCTCAAGTAAGTGAAACCATCTTCATATAGCCATGAACATTAAGTGTAACAGTGATAAATTTAAAGTGTAAAACCACAGGGAAAGATAGGCTAGATTGATTAGGTTCATCAGTGATCCCAAGGCGTAGAATACCCGCCAGTAGGGTGACAGGAGGTAGAACCAACGATGACTGCAGGTTCATTATCCAGTGTAATACAACCGACAAACGTCGGCACAGTGTGTGTATAGTGTACATAACGACATAGGTAAATAGAATAGGATAGGAATGTGTAAGAGTTTAATTCAACCCAACATTTCCTTAAGTGTTACCCTCTTCCTTGACGACTCCAGGACCTCCCAACGCTCCGGCGAATTACGAGTTAAGCCAGGACAGGGATGCAAGCTATGATAAGTTTACGAGATTTCTTGAAAATAACAAGATGGTGGCAGCATACTAAACAGGGTGACAGAGCGGGATATTTCCACGCCCTCTGTCACATCGGCATAAGAGAGGTGTACCGGCGGCTTAAGAGAGGTACAGTGGTGGAAGCGGTGGAGGTACCTCCACCTCACGCCATAACAGAGTCAATAAAAAACCCATAAACCAAAGAAATTTCTTATAGCCTGTCCAAAGCAAAATTCCTGTGATAGCATAAGCATTATAAAGCTTCTCAGACTTACTTGTCTTGCCTGAACCATGCACTTTGTGATCAATTACTGCTTTGATCTTACGAGGCCTTTCCTTTTTCTTTGCAAGACGAGCTTTCAGTGCTATAACTTTACTGATTTCTGCCCTTGCCCTCTCCTCAGGCGCATCTTTATTCTTTCCACCTCTTTTACCACGTTTGGATTGTTTTGCTTCTTTGGTATTACTGCCTTGACCTTCCTTCCCTTTTTGACCACTTGGATCTAATAACTTCAAATTTTCTGCAAAACAAAAGTAAATACATCATTAATCCAGAACATGTATACATACATCTTCTGCAAATCTGCATTTTTTATTATGTGGGAGAGTCAGTAAACAGGTCACAAATGAAGTACAACAGCTGTAATGGATGTAATAGGTTTTCTGTTTGTACCACTAGATAGCAGCGCAGTCCAGCGTCATGACAGTGTAGGTAGCAGGTGCTCATGCACATGTTCAGATGCCAATTTCAGTAGTCAAAATGGCGACCATGCTTGAGGAGTATCCTACCGAAGAGCAGTGTTCTGTTGTGCCTTTTTTGTTGGCAGGACTTAATGCAAAGGATATTCAGAAAGAAATGTTTCCTGGTTATGGTGGGCAGAGTTTGTCATGTAAAGTGGTTCACAAATGGGCTGAGAAATTCTCTCAAGGATGTCCAAAATTTTCACACGATGCCCAACCTGCTTGTGATAGAAGCAACTCTGCAGTGGGTGGAAGAGTTGATTCGAGCTGACAGGAGGATAACGAAAGACGGTGTAGCGACTGCACTAGGGTGTTCCCATGGTTTAGCATACAGATTAATGTATGATCATTTCGAAGTTTCCGAAAATGTGCACATGGTGGGTGCCCAGAGAACTGAAGGATGAAGAAAAAATGAACCACTTGGGTCTGTCCTTGCAACATCTATTACAGTGTGCAGATGAAGGAGAAGATATTGTGGTGTAAAGACCTATTGATAAGCAGCGACTCTGTAAACAGTGGCTGTTGCTAGGTAATGCCTGCGGGGGG
>NW_019721788.1:623174-649017 GCF_002891405.2 Cryptotermes secundus | reverse complement strand
GGGGGAGACGCGCACGGATGCGCGCGCACACACACACACACACACAAACATTAGAAGAGCTGTGTTTTCTACATGGTCCATGCCAAGATGATATAAGCGGGACATGGGGGAGCTGCAGTTAGTCAGTCTGTGAAGGGAAGGTTAGGAGGTTGGCGTGAGATGGCTGCCAGCCTGGGACTTAGTCAGTTGCGGGATATTTGCCACCTGGCAAGGACATGAGCATGGAAGATGAAGAATCTTCATCAGTAGGATCTGATACCAGGCAATGACTAATGCAGACTGTAACAGACTGAGAACACTACTGTGTGTGTAACAGTGAACTGTGAAGTGTATTTATGAGTTGTGTGTATAAGTGGTCAATAAATTGAGAAACCAATCCAAACCCCATCTATAGTCACTCCTATCACATGACAATGTGCCTAACAGGATTGTTAGTGTGGACAAATTATAGGTGCAGCACTATCAACCTGAATCAAAGTGTGCTTCAATGCAATAGAAGCATCCCAATTCACCTTCTTATTCAACAAAACAGTTTAAGGTTATGCTTGCCATGTTTTGGGATCCTCAGGGAGTATTGTTAGCCCATTTTTAAAAGTGTGGTGAAAACTGTAATTCTGCATCGTACTGTGAAGTTCTATTGAAGCTTCAGGATGCAATTTGCAGGAAACATGAACGCTAACTAGCAAGAACGGTACTGCTTCCTCGTGACAATGCCAGACCACATACAGCCCCAGCAACCCCAGACAGAATTCAAGAACTACAGTGGGAAGTTCTTGAACATCCGCCTTACAGCCCAGACTTGGCCCCTAGTGACTTCCATTTGTTTGGTCTGCTAAAAAACCACCTTGGTGGCAAACGTTTTGCTGGTGACGAGGTTGAAATGGAGGTGCAGAAGTGGCTGAGACAACAGTCAAAAGACTTCTATGCTGCAGATTTCGACATACTGGTAAACCAATGGAACAAGTGTATTAACGTTGGCAGAGGATGTCAAGAACTAAATATTTTTCCCACATTCGAATATTAAGTTTTACATTTTATATCCATTTCTGACCTATTTACTGACTCTTCCTCATATTAATGGCTGTTGAGATAATGTGCTCTCACTTCTGTTCAACAAGACACCCAAAGAACTGCACTGAAAGGCTGTGCGATCATGCACATTGGAATGGGTAACTTGGCTTCTGTCATTTTCCCAGGACTGGTCATGAAATTGAACTGTGTGTATCAGAAAATAAATGAGTTACCTTTTGTGAAAACGAATATATTTCCGAGCACTAGAAAAGGTGGGAAAGGGAAGAAATACTTGTAGATATGAAGCTTTGAAACAGTCGTAAGAGTAAATTTTAAATTGGTTGGATGTTCATATTACCTTCACTAATCCCGCTCATTTGACATGCAATAAGGACAAAAGTATTGATGCTGTACTGATGTTACAATGGTATTGTAGGGTGATCACCTTGATGATTATATTGGCGTCTCGACAGACTGTTATGAGAATCTGAATCGTGTCCAAAACATCATCACATCACCACTGGCACGACAGCCCTCTGCGAGCCCTGGCCTTCCTCAGGATTGCTCGCCATTCTTCCCTATTCGATGCTACATTCCTCCAGTTCTTTATACCCAAAATTCTTATGTCCTGCCACACACATTCTTCCCATCTTAATTTTGGTCTTCCCACTTTCCTATTTCCTTCTGGTTTAGTATTAAGCATTTTCTTAAGCATTCTATTCTTGCTGGCATGTATTATGTGTCCAGCCTATTCAAGCCTTTTCACCTTTATAAATCCAATAATGTCTGGTTCATTAAATAATTTGTATAGCTCATGGTTATACCTCTTTCTCCATATTCCATTTTCTTCCACTGGTCCAAAGATATATCTCAAGATCCTCCTTTCAAATATACTTAACAGTCTTTCACCCGATCTTGACAATGGCCAGGTCTCAGAGGTATAAGATAGCACTGATCTTATAAGTACTTTATACTCGTGTCCAAAACCCCTATCACAATATAGTACCTGCACATACTCTAACAGCCATGGCTACTGTACATACTCACAAGTGTACAGAGTAAATTTCATAGTATCCTGATGTTATCTATTAGCTTCATATCAAGGAACAGAAAACTTACATGTTTATATACATTAAATTATTTCTGTGTTACATTTAAATTATTTACAAATTATAATTAATAATTTTTGTTAATTTACTTAACCTTCCTTTCTCCAAATTTCTGTACATAAAAATTAGTACTTCGAAACTGCTACTAATGCACACCATATAAGAAGTCACCACATTTTGACATCACCCAATAAAGGGCATGTGATGGAGTTGTGGGTCTTGCTTGCAACTTGAAAATTACATAATAGTTACCAGTAAAACTGCCATTCTCATGGGAGAGCAAGCTAATTGTCCCTTTCATTTTCTGAGGTCCCCTTCCCCTCCAAATATGAAAAACTGGCTTTTAGAATGCACAGTCCATCTGGCTTACCAGTGCCTGAATAGTTGGATTTTATTCACATTCAGTACTTAAGAGATTTTCCACTATAGGTCAGTGTCCAGTGAATGTTCCAAAAACACAGGCCATCCACATAAGCCCTTAAAAAAAAATCTTGAAAAGGTAACAATGTTTCTCATTACATTTCACTAATTTATGGACACCGCCTACCTAAAATAAAACTCCATAGGCTGCATGTTTAAAAAGAATAATGGTACGTACACTAGGAGCCCAAATGTGAAATGTTAATTTTCTCAAAAACCTGCTTTACCACTCAGATCAACTTTAGTGTTGTTCAGCATTCAGTAACCAACAGTGGTCTATGGAACATCAATCAATTCTGTTATCACAGTAACATAGTCAAGGTCAGTTACAACATATGAGAAAGTACGTGCAATGTCTTTGAACTGATTTTTTTCTAAGACTTACTGCAAAGTATGTACTGCAGTCATGAGTTTTCTTTCGACGTTTAAAAGCAAATTTCAAATTATTTCTTGGCCTGTTCCTGTAACATTGTATTTGTTTTAAATAGCATGAAATAGTTTTCATACATGCATGTGCACACATTCATCCCCCCACACTCATACACACATGTATGGATGCATGCACACTCACACAAAATCAACTCATATGATGGTTTTCTCCGACTACTTTGGTTTCCCCCGCTAATATTCATTCCACCAAATTATCCATCATCATAATCACCTGTGGGCAGGTACAATAGGCCAATCAGTGGCTGCCGTGCCGAGTGGACCCAGGTGGACTCCACCCTCCACTAAAAAAAAAAAAAAAAAAAGACTCATATGATACCACTATGTAATGCCAACACAGGAATACCAAGACACATACTCTTTTCCAGCTTTCTTTCCTTGTCAGATTGGAACCAAGAACGTGGTATCTCTGCCTGGCCCTTTAGAATCTTTTCAGCATGGTTTGCTTGGTTCTCAGCCCGGTTCAATGCACGCTCCTCCCATTCCTCCTGCAGAATGTGTTTAACTTTGTCTTCTAATGCAGACACACGGACCCTATATTTTTCCACTATATCTGAAATAATCAGACAAATACATTACACAAAAAGAATTGAGTAGACATCTTTCCTGACTTGAATATAATTCCAGGATCACAAAAGGGAATTCAATGGAAAGATTGTTTGCATATTGTTTATCAACACTGCAGTGCCAGTGCTTTGCTTCTGTCGGTGTGATACTTTGAGCTCAACAAGCAATACAGTCATAATAAAACAGCAGGCAGGCTGAAGCTGTGGACTTTGGTGCATATTCTGTTCCTGGCCCTTTAATGTACCATGTGACATTCTAGAAAGGCATGGGCATATATAACGCAATATGGCCTGGAAGAGTGGAACCAGCTATCTGATCTTCATGGCAGATATTATGTGATGCTCATTAATATTTTACTGAAAGTAATAATATTACCTTTGTACTGAACTGGTAAGGGATAGCGCAGTCGGTATAGTGGCTTGCTACAGGTTGGACTGAGGAGGTCAAGTTCAAGTCCCTGTAGGGTCAAGAATTTTCTCTTTTCTACGTCATCCAGACCGACTCTGGGGACCACCCAATGTCCTATCCATTGGGTATCGGGGGTTCTTTCCCCAGAGGTAAAGCAGCTGGGCTCTGAAGCTGACCACTCACCTCCATCTAGTGCCGAGGTCAAGAAAATGTGGATCTATACATCCACTTCCTCATATGCCTTCATGGCACAGTGCTTAATTAGTTAAGCAGTTAAGCACAGGGACAACTTTACTGTTTACTGAACTGGTAACAGGCAATGATTCTGTAAGTTACATGGGAGGAATGTAGTTTTCACTACACATATTTCAATAGTATATAAATAAAGCACAAACACTGCATATTAATAGTGAATACAATTCTCATCTCACAATTACTGTACTGTCTGTGAAAATATGAATTAGGTGATCTCTGACCCCAAAGCATGTTTCCCTATTTTTAAAGTACCTCTTCAGCAAAGTGTTTGGCTGCCAAAATCTTGTTTATCTACATCTGCAGAGATAAATGTAAGAGTCTAGTACTGGTAAAAATACAAAATGTTGTTACATGCAGCACACAGAAACATAGGCTACATCTCCTCCACTCCTTTTCTTCTTCCACCTAAACACCAAGGGTTCTCAAGCCTTTTTCACACTGTCTGGGAGGAGGACTGGTTCTGGTGCAGCACTCTCCAACCTTCCATGAGCTGTGCATGAAATTGCACACAATTCAAATCACTCTAGCAGCTGGTAGAAACAAATACATCTGGACTCTCATGCTCCCACTGCATCACTGAGGCTACTCAGCCCAACAGATAGGTGTATGGCAGCATGTAGCACACAGAGCAACCCTTCCTTATTCCATGGCCACCAAGGGATGGCTGGTTGTACTATATATCAAGAGCCATGATACTAGCTGGCACAGATACGTTCAGACAGATTCAAGGTAGGCACTGCTTAGCAGCAGCTTGTTGAGGTCAAGGCTGCTGAGGTATCCAGGCACTGATAAAGTCAAGTCTGCATATAACAGGGCTCACCTCACCATCCGACTTATCTAGTGTAAAGAAGACAGAGCAAGTCTGAATCAATTATGACTTGATTATACTTGGGAATGTGTGGATGACCTAGTTTCCGAGGCTCCTTCTGGACCCATTTCACATTGTAAAATTCAGAATAAATGTCCAAGAGGGGCCTGACCATTATCTTCTATCCCCTTCTCAGAGCTCTTCCTCTACCCTCAGGCCGTCCTCTTGGGACGTGGAATGTAGTGAACACTTCCCAAAACCAACTGGGACAACAGTACATTGTTAGCAAATGCAGTTCATCCACTTTGAACACGTTCTTTACCATATAGTGCTCAAGAACTAGTGCTACATTATACCCAATAGTCCCCTGCAGTCATATCATTACAGAAGCTTTGCCAATGATCAACTGCCATGACACTGCTCAAATCTTTTCAGCCAGCCACTGAGACAATGAGGTTTGATTCTCTTTCCAGAATCTATTTCATCTGTTTTCTTCTACATTGCATTGTCATAGGCAAGAGTATTGTTAACTCACACACAGCAAAACTCTCTATAGTGCTCATCTTCTAGATCTTCACATTCATGTCACAATTTATGTCTGTTATACCTTCTTTATCACATCCCATTATTTTTAGATATGACCCCCTTGACAATTCAAAACACTTCAGCACTTTTACTCTTCCCATTCCTTTTTAACTACCTTTTACTTTAAGTTATTCTGCCATTGTTTTACCATTACATTTTCTTTTTGTACCTGAACCACTGACAGTTTAGAAAAAAGCTCAGAACTTTTAATGTTTTACAGCAGGCAGCAATGTACCGGTCTCTTTCTGGGCACAATTTCCCTCCACCTTGCACCTTGCTCAAGGCCAGTAACAGTTTCTTGCTACCTGCTGCTAAAATCTGATCAACTTGTATAAACAAAGTTACACAGGGTGTATATGAGACAAACACCGTCTTAAGTGTAACAATTTAATTGTAGTTCTTTCTTCTTTCCCTCCTCCACACTACATGTTTCGGCCCTAAATGGCCATCATCAGGTGTGTATTCTTATGTAGCTGTTACACTGCCTGTTAACTGTTCAGCGTGGTTTGACGCGTATGTTTCGTCAAGGTATTTAAATCGTCTGCGGGGGTTCGACGTCAATGCTTCGTCCAGCTGCACACCTATGTTATAACGCCCATAATAATTGATGGTTTTGCTGAAGATTGTTAGATTTTTCGCTGGCCTGTTGTCAGTAGAACAGTATTTAATGATACATGAGTTTAGCTGTGGTAAGTCATCGTTACATATGCCTGTCTTGCAGCAAAATCGTGTTGCTTCTGGTAGAGGTTACCTCGTTCAAACTGTTATGAATGGCGTGTTTTCTTTGCTATGAAGTTATAAACAGCAGAGACGTGATATGTGCTGTGTTTATAATATCATATTGCCCTGAGCTGGCCACACTAACACACTCAATTGGAATNTCCCCCCACGGGGAAGAATGCAAGGCCTCACAGAAGATGTTTGGTTTACGGAAAAGAGAGCCAAATGAGAGATACGCAGTACTGGTGTGGTGAAGTGAGACAGCGCTGTGTATAGTAGAATGCTTCAATGCGTACCATACTCCGTTCCCGAGATACAGGGCGCTCATATTATAAGGCAAGGTTATAAAACCATCTTTTAAGATCATTTTAGTGAAAGTTCCATGCTTCAAAGCGTACCATTCACTGCTCAAATTCTAAACAAACTGCTTCCATTGCCGAGATACCGGCTGCTCATATTATAAGGTAAGGTTATAAAACCACCTTTTTAGATCATTTTAGTAAAAGTTTCATGTTCCTATCTCATATAATTTAAGAACAATGATCAATAAATCATTTTCGAGCAAAATTTAAATGGACGGCTGAATATATTACCGCCGGAGAGACACGGCAGTGGTATTTAAATGACCGCGCAAAAGGGTTAAAATTTAAAATCACCAGTCTTTCTAATTGTATAAAATCTTTGTTAACCTACATGCGTTAATTTGATAGATTTCTGTTCTTTTTCAAATTTTTAAATTAAATTTTTCAGGGTACATGCCCTATGTCTATAGTGCTGCAGCGGCCTACATGGAACAATACCTGAACAGCGATAAAACAAGAAGTGGCCGCTGCAGCACTATAGACATAGGGCATGTACCCTGAGAAAATTTTAATTTAAAAATTTGAAAAAGAAAAAGAACAGAAATCTTATAGACATTTTAACTTGAATTAAGTTTTAAAAAAGTGCTAATTTTAGAAATCAAATTAACGCGTGTAGGTTAACAAAGATTTTATACAATTAGAAAGTCTGGTGATTTTAAATTTTAACAGGCAGTGTAACAGCTACGTAAGAATACACACCTGATGATGGCCATTTAGGGCCGAAACATGTAGTGTGGAGGAGGGAAAGAAGAAAGAACTACAATTAAATTGTTACACTTAAGACGGTGTTTGTCTCATATATATTGTGTGAGTGTAACAGGATGCTCAAATATAATATTACACAGGGTGATTCAAAGCTCCAGCAAAATACTTAAAAAGAGTTTGCTACCAAGATCAATTGGAGTTGAAAATGTAAATCTGTATCTGTCTTGGGGTTGCAACATATTTACAGTGATGTTTTATATTACTGTGACTGTTTGATAAGGTTCCACATAGAGAGACTGCGGCAGCTGGAGAACAGCTATCAGACTCAGGCAATAGTACCAGTAACAAGAACAGTGGAAAAGACAAAAATGCCTATATTTACTACTGTAGAGTCTGCACACATGAATTTCATGATGTTTTTGTGATGGAAACTCTAATGCTGTATTGAGGGAACATCAGTATCAATATCCAGATCAGACATAACTTTACCAGAGCGTGTCTGAAATAGTGCATTATAATCTGAGGGAATCGGGCGCTCTCATGCTGTAAGCACGTGTGGCCCATGGAAGCTGCAATGTGCAAGATAAAGGGAACATGCTGGATACTATATATGAGAACCCATCAATCAGAACTTGTCAAACTTCTTCTGCAACAGGACTTTCTCAGGGCACAGTTCAGTGTACTCTGCATATCCTTTCCATGTAAAGCCAGCAGAAGAGTTGCAGCTAGGGGACAAACATTTCATCTCCACTTCCTATGACAGGTGCTACACAAGACTGTGGACACCCCTCAATTTGTGCCATGTGCTGTGGACTTACACTGTCTGACAATACAGTTCATGAACTCATTGTGGTAAAAGTGCTACATACCTCATTGCTGAATATCACTGTGGTCACCTTCAATTACTCCCCTTGGGAAGCTATGCACTGATGCCAGTGCCTTGTCCACCCTTCAAAACAATTTTAGAACTGGTTTTGTGGAACGGCCTTCACAGCTGCCATCATATTACTCCTTATGTCATCAAATGCCTTCCTTTCAATATTTCCTATCAATGTCTTCAAATGCCTTCCTTTCAATATTTCATTTATCTTCAGGAACAGGAAAAAATCACTGGGGCTAGATCTGGTGAATTGGGAGGGTGTTCCAGCATAGTTATTTACTAGCTAAAAACTCCCTCACAGACAATCCTCTAATTCAAGCTCCGACATTCTCACAACAGCACACCAAAACACACTCAGACAATAGTAGATGCCACTCACAAAGAGACTGACATAGATAAAAACAACACAGTTGTGAAATGCTGCTATGCCAACGTCATCAAACCACACACAGCTTTGTGTCCACTGCTGTCATGGCAAGCACACAGTGGTGAGTTTGCTAAAGTTATTGTCAGACCTCTATGGGGCAGTATTTACAAGAAGTGGTGCACACAATTTATACAACTTGTATGTATGGGCAATGTAGAATCATCATGCCACTTGTCATTCCTCCTTACAGCGAAGATTTAGTGCCAATGTTCAGGTCAGAATTGTTGACTACAATGCTTTACACTGCCTGCCATGAAAAAATGCTTCCACTTTTACTGGAGGATGCACCTTTATATGTGTGTGGTAGTATGTGGTTTCAGCTTGATGATTCCTCTCCCCATTTTGCATGAGCGAGCACCGACTTGACAACAACCTTCTGGGTATAGGAACTGAGCATGGAGATTGGATCACTTGGCCTTCATATCTTCCTGAGCTGCAAATGTGCAAATATGCAGTTTCTTATAGAAATCTGCAGCACATCTGATACCCTGCAGTGGCACACTGTTTACAGAACACAGTGCG
Source organism: Cryptotermes secundus (assembly GCF_002891405.2). Lineage (NCBI taxonomy): Eukaryota > Metazoa > Arthropoda > Insecta > Blattodea > Kalotermitidae > Cryptotermes > Cryptotermes secundus. The sequence goes on along the minus strand of NW_019721788.1, from coordinate 639,791 downwards.
AGAGCATACCATAAACACAATTCATTATATATATCATGGATTATTTAAAAACTCTGGTGGAATATAAGCATAATAAGCAGTGTTTGTTTACTGGCAAAAGAATAACATGAAGTTCTGAGAACAACTAACTGCCTACTTTCTTTTGATATGGCATGGACCAATAGATAACAACATGTCAAGTGCTGAAGGTCGTGACTGTGTGGTCCACCCTAAAGTTATATAAACAAGACAACTTCTGGCTTTCAGGAATCAAGAGGGAATACACAGACAGCAAGGTGATCTCATAAACTTCCTTCTATTTTTTTAAAATAAGGGAAGTACGTTAAAAAGCAGAATCACAGCTCTATGGGCCTGAAACTTACCTGGGGCAATAATGCGCATCTTTACAGGATTTGAAGCCTTCTTAATAACATCTTTCACAATCTTTCGTTCTCCTTCACCTGCAAGGGACACAGAGACACCAACTCTTCCTGCTCTGGCAGTGCGGCCCACTCTGTGAATGTAGTGCTCCACTGTTGCAGGCATCACAAAGTTAATGACCTGTCATAATACAGTGAGAGCCCATGAAACAAGTGACAATATCATGGTTTATTGACTACCTGACCATATGTATACTTTATAACTGCTTATAAAAATATAATATGGAAGCAAATAATATACAAGTACATATGAAAGTATTTACACTCTTTATAATGAAATCTATTTTGATACTCTCATAAATGTATTTTCTCAAAACACTAAATTAATATTCTAGTCTTGTGGGTTATGACACCATGTAATTTTGTAGATCATTATGAATATTTAAGGTTACCTTGAAAATGAGGGCAGTTCCTCCAAATCATTGATAACCATCTGTGAACTACATGGTGTCAGAACCTGGAAGACACTATCCTGATGTTCATCGCTGAGAGAACATCAAATCTTGTCCTGAAGTAATTTACTTACTGTTTTGACACCTCGTATATCAAGGCCTCTAGCAGCTACATCTGTTGCTACCAGTACGTCCAACTCTTCATCCTTAAATTTTCGCAGTGCTTCAAGCCTCTGAGGCTGTGACATATTACCATGCAACTCACCAACCTGAGGACAAAGACCATATATCAAACCAAAAAATAACGCAATTTTACTGTTTTCTGGAAGATTATAACTTGCGAAAAGTAAATTAAGTAAATAAACATGGAACACCACTAATTTATTTACAATTTACATTCTTTAATTACACTACAACTTTGGCTTCCTCTAACCTTGAACTAATTAACTAACTCCATGGAGCAGAATGTTCATAAAGAAAATAATACTTGCTCAGCTAGTCTGAAATTCCACACATTTTATGGAACCCAAAGGTTCATTACCATTTCAATAACAGCCCATCACTGGTCTCTGTTCTAAGCCAAATGAATCCAGCCCACACCCTCACATCCTACTTCTTTAAGATCCATTTTAATATCATCTTTTCCCTATGCATGCATATTTCAAATGGTTACATTTCTGCATCTCTGTGCATCTATTCTCTGCTATACACACTACATGTTCTGCCCATCTTATCCTCCTCCATTTGATTATCCCAGAAATGTTTGGTACAGAGTACAAGATACGAAGCTTATCAATCATACAATTTTCTCCAGCCTCCCACTACTTCTCCCTCTCATGTCCAATTATCCTCCTTGGCAATCTGTTCCGAAACAGTCTCAATGTGAGGGATAAAGTTTCACACCCATACAAAACTACAGGCAAAATTATAATTTTATATATTTTAATCCTTATGTTCTTGTATATCAGATGGGAAGACATAAGACTCTAAACTTAATGACAGCAAGCATTCCCTGAATTTAATACACTCACAGTTTCTTCATAAATCCAATTTTGATCTGTTTGTGCGATTTCAAAGTATTTCAATTGTGACCTATTTTTGAAAGATATACTGGCTGCCTTTATGTTATGATTTTGTCCTGCATTCTGGTTGTGAGACATGAAGACATACTCTATTTTCTCTGCATTCACTTCTAGATCAACTACCTTACTAGCAACTAATAATACTGCTGTTTTTTTCTTCATGGTCTTTACATTTTTTTTTTCCAAATAAATTAACATTATCAGCATAGACCAGAAGCTGATGTGTTTAGTTTTCTTGGCTCTTCCTATTGGTGCATTCTAAAGCAAAGTTGAAATCCAATGGTGATAACATATCTCCTTTATTTCTGACCATTCTACATAAGAAAGGCATCAACATATGTTTCCTATATGAACTTTTACTATAGGTTTTGTTATTGTAATCTGCCTAACTATTTCATGGGTATACTGAATTCAGTGATAATACTGTACTTGTTTCCGAAGTGAATCACTGGCTTTCTAGAAGTCTATAAATAACTATTACATCTCCATTTCTTATACAGTATCTAACAGTTGCACAATATCTCCTCAGTGGCTGATCTATTATGTCATGATTCACAATTATGATCCCTAATAATTCCATCACACAGGGAATAAATCTTCAGAGAAGAATGCTGGATAAAATTGTATATGTAGGTGTCAGAGTGATATGCCTTAACTACTACAGTCAGTATTACCACCCTTCTTACAAACAGAAGCAATAATAGACTCCTTCCACCGTTAGGGCAATTCTTCATTACTATGAATTAATTGGTAAGTTTACGGATCTCAGAATGTAAAGTCTCACCTCTGCCAGTATTTGATCAATAAATACCGCATGATTTATACCTTGAAACTTCTCCATAGAAATCTTAAACCTCAGAAGAAATTCTTAGTTAATAAAGGGCTCAACTGTACATATTTCAGTCTGCCTCATATGATTAATCCCATTTGGCTGCTGACAGAAGTAGACCACCATTCTCATCTTTTACCTAGTTTTAGGTTAGCAACCATTCTTAAATTCACTTATGCCTCTACGCAAGTCCTGAATATACTCCTCCTACTGTTAGCTTCACACTAATTAATTCTGTGCTTTGGATATTTGCTTTTTTGTTCCCAGAAAGTCATGCCTTATTATCTCCATTCATTTGGCTTGGATATTGTAATCATTGTAATTTAACTTTCTTCCTTTGGTCTAATAATTTAGAACATATTTATTCAAGCAACAGTTTATGGTGCTTCATTTTGTTGGACTCTCTCTGGCTGAAATTCTGAAGTATCCTCCAGAACTTTCCTAAGCCCTACTAATGTCCACATTAACATCTAAGCTTTCCAAAGCCATCAACCTCTTTGAAATTTTAACCTGATATTGTTCTTTAAATTTTGTATCAATTAGCTTCTTGAGATACAACTTATCAAACTTCTGAATTTCAGATTTACTTACCGACCACTTCTACCTCACCTGAAGTTTACTACTTAAACACAATTATTATTATTATTATTGGTTTCACATAAACTCTCAATCCCAACTGTTGGTTTAAAAATTTTGTCTCTCCCAATGTTTACTGAAATTTCCTAACAGACTTTTCTTGTGTTAGGTACAGAATGGATAGAATACACACTCTAGCCCCTTGCAGAGGTTGTCATTTGTGTCACCACTTTCCTTCAGAAAAATATCATGCTGTGACCTCCCAGTAATACATAAGACATGCTCTCACTAAAAAATTCTACTCTCTTAACAGCTGATCTGATTCACTTAGAAATAACATATCCTCTTCTTATGAGATGATTTTCAAACCACTTTCAAAAAAAAAAAAAAAGCATAAACATATACTGATTTAGTGTCAACTTTGTCCCATTTGACCCCTTGCACTCCCACTAAATCATTCCTCATATCTGTGGCTGTGAAAGTTAAATAAAATTACACAAACTTTAAGCCCAAGTAGTCCCAGGAGAATGTGAATTCGATGAGCCTGTTTCTTGGTCTGAACAAACACCATGGTGTGGTCACAGAAGGTACGGCAAACGAGAGCAGCCAATACAGCTTCACGGTCACCTTCATGGCCTGCTCGAATTCTGTCGAAAGAAAGAAACAAAGAACATTTGAATTATGACATAACTAGCTAACTAAGTGGCCTCCGTAGTCTAGGGGTAACGTTCCCACCTCATGACTCAAGGTACGCGGGTTCAAACCCGGCAGAGGTCGTGGCATTTTTTAAGGGCGGAAAAATTCAGGGAACAAGTCCTCCAGGAGGGACTTTAAGCCGTGGGTCCCCGTGTCGTAGCTTTACAGCACGTAAAAGAACCTCATGTCTCAAGGAGACCTCTGAGCCAAATTTGTAAGGACATTTCCCACCCAACAATAGTCTCTAACGCCTCTGGTAGATGGGGGAAGCATCTAGATACCGCTGAGACAGTAGAGGCCGAACTCGCTGGCTGAGTCGGGACTGATGGCATGCACCAGTACCGGTAGGGTATAGAGACTGGTAGAATATCATAGGGGGACGTACAACAGATCAAACTGGTCGCGGTGCATGGGGAAACCCACCGCCTCCAATAATAATAATAATAATAATAATAATAATAATAACTAGCTAATTAACTGTGGAAGAAAAACCTGGAGGTGCAACACATAATAACAAAGCCTCTCACTGAACATAACACTATTTCACCCACTTTCTACTCTCAGTCTTTCTGAGTTTCATCTCAAAAGTTAACCATTTCAAATGAACGTTTTTCCATAAGAGTTCGGTATGCATTCCTTGTCTCCGCCATCCCAGCCAGATGGCCAGCCCATCATAGCCTCCAAGGGTCTCTTTGAATGAATTAGAAAAAACTTGGTTATAGCAACATCGGTTTCTGCGACACTTTGTCTATTGCGTCAAATATTCAATGGTACGAACTAATTCCTCATAAAGCAACTGTTTTTATACCTTGCTTAGTACGGCATGCACAAATGCATCAACCTCGTATGTAACGTCATTTTCATTCCTGAATTTCTCTGATATGGACATTGAACGTAATTTAGAAAGTGTGTATTGGGCAAGTAACAGGAAACAGATGAAGATAACTGATTACTGTACTCGTATCTAGGTACAGTAAAGCACAACAATTGATGTAATCTACTGTAATTTGGTGAGTAGGCCTACCTTTAATATACAGTATTAGTGCGCTGTGTATTATCAGTGAAAAGCGCTGTAATATGTCTTTGATATTACACATTTGGGCAATTCCACATTAATGTTACGTTAGTCTGTACTTAACTAAGTATTTCACTAAAAAATGCAACATTTTAACTCGGTTTTGGTAGATTTTTACGTGACTAATATAAGGCTACTGTGGAAGTGCCCATTTCGGTTACAACGACATTCGTTTATAACAACACTATTTTTAGGTCCCTTTGATGACGTTATAACCAAGTTCTACTGTACAATGCACACACTTTGATATTACCATAAGGACACACAGGTTATCAGCATGTCTGTTTATGGTTAAAAATTAGACACTTCCAGCTTTTGTAGAAATGTTCACTGAATTTTCAACTAACAAGTATTTTCTCATCAAATCGTGCACATTTTTCAGTTGGTGTAATCTTATTATTCATGCCCTTCTTTTAAAAAATTGTCCCTTTCTTTTTCAATGTTGGCACCAGTTTTAACTGTGGCATTATCAACAAAAATAAAGTGCACACAATTAGTACAGAGTCTTCTTGCAAACATTTAAATTAAAAAGTGCTGAAGAAATCAAAAGGGAAGGTAGTTTAATGTCACTGAGATGACAAGTTGAATACACCAGAAGCCCCTACTCATGAAAACCAATATGTATGGGTGATCATTACAAGTCCCACTCCTGAAAATGGTCTGTGCCTCAAAGAAGTACTTGACACTATATATGAATCACAACACAAGAGAAGCAGTTTCACATGAAACTTTTCATTTTAGATCTTACAAAATCATCCACAGAGCTGAAACTTCTATAACAGAATTTAAAGCAACAGCGAAGAGGTGAATCCTGTGTCCACAATATCATGGCAATAGACATTCATTCAGCATCTCCTACCCCCTTCCAAAAAAAGTATGGCTTAGAATATTGTCAGTTTATTCTACACATAAACTACAAACAAAAAACGTGAAATTTCATAGGAAAGGTGCCAGTACAAATTCATGTAATCTCCCACACTAGGGTGCAATTCAAAACAAGAAATGAAGCTAAACATTACGCCTATTTCCACAAAAGAAATCACTCATTACTCACTCATGGACCCGAGCCCTTCCTGAAAAGTCGCCAATTGTGCAGCGACTCAAGAACTTCCCAGCATGTTATGGAACCTAAAGGTTCATAACCGCATTCACAAGGGCCCTTCACTGGTCCAAATCCTGAGCCAGACTGATCCAGAACATATGAACCAATCCCATTCCATCATCTTTCTAAGACCTATTTCAATATTGTCCATCCACATATGTCTTGGTCTTCCTAGTGAATTCCTTCCTTCTGGCTTTTCCACCAATATCCTACATGTATTCCTCTTCTCCCCCGTTCATGCTACATGACCTGTCCATCTCATCCTCCTTGACTTGATCATTCTAATCATATTTGGAGAAGAGTGCAAGTTATGAAGCTCCTCATTATGTAGTTTTCTCCAACCTCCCATCACTTCATCTCTCTTCGATCCAAATATTCTCCTCAGCACCTTTTTCTTAAACATCCTCAGTCTATCCTCCTCCCTTAAGGTCACATAACCAAGTTTCACACCCATACAGAACCACAGGCAAAATTATAGTTTTGTATATTCTAATTTTTATGTTTTTAGACAGAAGATGAGAAGACAAAAGGTTCTGGACTCAATGGTAGCAAGCATCATCCAAATTCAGTGTACTCTTTATTTCTTCCTGAATCAGGTTTTGATTTATCATCATCATTCCCAAATATCTGAACTGTGCCATATTTTCAAAGCATCTGTTAGCTACAAAGAGCGTTCCATATACAATGCCTCCTATTTTTTTAGTTAATCTGTAATGTCTGAGCTGGATGTTGGTGGTGTTGTAGTAAAGGTTGAACCTTCCCACCAATATACTATTAGTTTGGTTGTCGTGCAACATACAGCGACAGCAGAGCAGTCTACCAAAATGGTGTCTGACATAGAAGTCCGTACGAAACAGAATTGTGTTATTGAATTTCTTGCTGCCGAACAAATTGCACCCACTGACATCCATCAACGCTTGCTGAAGGTGTACAGAGACGATACAGTGGATGTCAGCACACTGAGGCGGTGGGTAGTGCGTTTCAACAGTGGCGAAAGTGAAATGCATGACAAACCATGGCCTGGGCGTCCCTGCTCAGCTGCCACTCCTCACAATGAACAGCGCCTCATCTGTACAGATTGGCGGATAATGATCAGGGAACTGTGTGCATGACTTAATATTGGCTGTAATGCATTGGAAACAATGTTGGGGAAGCTGGATTATCGCAAAGTTTGTTCCAGGTGGGTCCCTTGGATGCTTACACAGGACCACGAACTCATCGAATGGAAGTCTGTCAGGACCTGTCGTACCAGTTTGAGGCTGAAGGTGACAAGTTTCTGGACAGCACTGTCACCAGAGATGAGACGCGGTGTCACCACTATGAGCCGGAATCCAAAAGACAGTCCATGGAGTGGCGACATCTGGATTCCCCAAGAAAAAAGAAGTTCAAGACACAGCAATCAGCAGGAAAAGTGATGTGCACGGTCTTTTGGGATAGGCGGGGTGTGATTTTGTTGGATTTCCTGGAGACTGGTGAGACTGTCAATTCTGAACGCTACAAGACGACGCTGACTAAGCTGAAAGCCCGCATTTCCCAAGTCAGGCCAGAGAAGCAGACAACCTTTCGCTTGCAACATGATAACGCTAGACCCCATACCAGTTTGGTGACCACCACGCACATTGCAAAGTTTGGCTGGACTGTAATACCACATCCACCTTATAGCTCCGATTTAGCACCTTCAGACTTCCATCTCTTTGGGCCTATGAAAGATGGACTACTTGGGCAACATTCTCCAGACAATGATGCTGTCATTGCAGCTGTAAGAAAGTGGCTAGCCTCTGCTGGTGCAGACTTTTACAGATGCGGCATGCAGGCTCTTGTTCATCGCTGGCAAAAGTGCATAATGAATGGTGGTGATTACATGGAAAAATAACTGTAAGTAGCTGAAATCCTCCTCTATTTAACTGCATTATTATGCTTTCTGTATCTGTTGTAGCTTTCATTAAAAAAAATAGGAGGCATTATATATGGAACATTCCTCGTTATCTTTATGTCATGATTTTGCCCTGCATTCTGGTGGTGAGACAGCAACATATACTCAGTTTTTTTTTCTGCGTTTACTTCTAGACCAACCTCCTTCCTAGCGTCAATTAAAGCTTTTGTGATTTTCTTTATGGTATCTATATTATCACCCAGCAGATTCACATCATCAGCATAGACCATCAGCTGATGTGTCCCATTTAACTTCAGTCCCACCTGGTTTTCCTGGACCTTCCTAATGGCATTTTCTAAAGCAAAGTTGAAAAGGAGTACCGATAAAGCATCTCCTCGTTTTACACCATTTTGGATAGGGAAATTATCAGACAAATATTTACCTATGTGGCCTTTAATACATGTTTTGTTTCAACACATTATAATCAGCCTAACTAGTCTCATGGGTATCCTAAACTCTATGAGAATATTGAACAAAACTTCCCTCCTAACTGAATCATAGGCTTTCGTGAAGTCTATGAATATCCGAGGTACTGTCTCACTGTACTCCCATTTTTTCTCCAGTATCTGACGAAAGCAATCTGATCAGCAGTTGATCTGTTACGTCAAAATCCACATTGATGATCCCCAATAATTTCATCTATATATGAACTTAACCTTGAGAGAAGAATATTTAATAAAATTTTGTATGAAGTTGATAGCAGTAACATCCCACAATAGTTACTACAGCCAGTTTTAACACCCTTCTTGTGAACTGGTACAATAAGACTCCTTCCTTTGATCAGGCAATTTTTCCTTATTACAGATAGAATTAATTATCTTAAGGATCTTAGAACATAATATTTCACATCCTGCATGAACCAGTTCTGCCATAATTTCATCACTACCTGGCGATTTATACCTTTTCAATTTTGCAATAGCACTTTCAACCTCAAAAGGGCTAGGATCAGGTATTACTGGCTCAACTGTATGCATTTCTACCTGCCTAACATCACTGACCCTATGTGCATTCAACAACTGATAGAAGTACTTCTTCCTTGTATTCAAAATGTCCTGGGAATTTGCAAGCAAATCATCATTCTCATACTTCACTGAGTTACTCATAGGTCGGTAACCTATCTTAAAAGTCATTTATTTCTCTACACAGGTCTATATGTTCTTGTTCTTACTCTTCATTAGAAGCTCATCAATTCTGTCTTTCAGATATTCCCTATTTTTTTTCCTGAACTGCCTGCAGGTTTCACGTCTCATATTGTTTGAATTATCCTCATTTAATTCATTTGGATCCTGTAACAACTGCAGTTTGGCTTGTTTCCTTTGGTCTAATCATTTTGAGCATCATTCATTGAACCATGGCTTATGGCTTACTCTTCTTCAATTCCAATCACAAAAGATATACAAATAAAAAATAAAGAAGTTCATATTTGTTCTTATTTATTATGTTTTCAATGTTTATCAAAGGTTTGAGGTTCTAATGGCAGTATGAATTCAGACTGTGGTCTTGTGGGTTTATGACACTGTGTTAAGTAGATATCTACCCTCAGACTCCAACTTCAGACTGACAATGACGATGGAAGCAGTAGATTCTTCAGAAACTCTGATATCTGGATACAGAATTTTAGAGTCACAAGTAAATAAGACAGTGTCAGTATGCTTTATCATGTAAATATACATTTTTTTCTTAAAATCACAAATTAAAATTGAATAATAACAAGAATACTATCTCCTGGAATTTAACACAACATAATATGGTAGAACTTTATCAGTGTTTTGGATGTATACACTGCATCCATCTTCCGGATTAAAGAGTAAGCCTACCAAGCAAGCAAATAATATGCAGGGTACTATTCTGTTTGCTCTTCCCATATCCATATCTTGTAGACAAGAGCATTACTGCTTATGGAAGGACAGAGAAGACCATTCAGGTGGAAATGGATGATAGTGAATGAGAAGGAAAACTGCGAGTTCAGAGTCCATGGTTTTCATATAGTATAGGTATGGGAGCTTTTATACCCTTTTATTGGGTATGTGATAATGTTCCTTCATGGTCCAACAATCATATAATGAGTATGATGTACCAGTACATTCTTTCATTTCAATGATGTATAGCTCCTGAGTATGATGAGCTAGAGACCTGGAACTTTCTTGTCTAGACAGCAGTACTTTGCAAGACAAACAGCATAATACCTGCTTTCTACTCAATGTTCCTTCACTGCATGTGCTCAGGCAGCAGGTAGAGCATTAGAAAGGGTGGTCTTGGACTTTACTAACTAAAAATATTGGAAATATGATACATATACAATATATGTAGGGCAGTCAATAAGGTTCCCGGAATTCCCCTGCAGACAGAGAACGAGCAATAAGATAGCGCACACACTGTTGTGGTGGGGAGCTCAGGATGTCTGCTCGCAGGCGCAACAGGTCTGGACAGGTTTCAGCGTGCAGTGTCATTACTGTTCTGTTTGAATTAGATGTGTGTGTTGGTCATTAGGCGCAATGTCACTGTTCAAACAGTGTGCAAACATCAAGTTCATGTGCAAATTGGAAAAAATCTACTTCAGAGATGCAATCAGCCCTGCAGTAAGTTTACAGTGATACTGCACATAAGAAATCCGCAGTTTACGACTGGTTTTCCCGCTTTAAGAATGGGCAGGAGACGTCTGAGGATGACGAGTGCAGCGGGAGACCTTCGACGTCCAGAACTGAAGAAATGATTGGAAAAGTGCGACAACTGATTCGATGTGATCAAAGAATGACCATCGCGGATGTGGAGCAAGAAGTTGGTATCTCTCACGGATCCATTCATGCCATTTTGTCTGATGATTTGAAGATGAGACGTGACAGTGCGAAGTTTGTTTCGAGGCAGCTGACCACGGATCAGATGGAATGTCGTGTGATGGTCACTGGCGATCTGTTTGACAAAAGTACACAGGACCCGATGTTTCTCAAAAAGATCGTCACTGGTGATGAGTCATTGGTGTTTGCCTACGACTCGGAGACAAAGATGCTGTCATCAGTGTGGCACACAGCATCGTCTCCCTGGCCAAAGGAATCATGCCTCGTCAGATCCAAAGACAAAGTGATGCTCACTGCATTCTTTGACATAGATGGTTTGGTGCACCGTGAGTTCGTAGCCCCTGGACAGACTGTTACTGTAGTTACTATAGGATTTTGACANGCCAGTAACAGTCTGAGATATTGGGTTTTCAGACTTTATCCATTGTCCTGGTTTTTAAGAAAACTAAGAAAAAACACGAGGTTTCGGAAACTGGATCTGTTTCCGTCCTCAGGTGAGGTAAAACACCTAGTATGTTGGGTCCCTTAGAAAGAGCTAGCCTCAATCACTGGACCCAATAGAATATGTTTTACCTCACCTGAGGACGGAAACAGATCCAGTTTCCGAAACGTCGTGTTTTTTCTTGGTTTTCTTAAAAACCAGGACAATGGATAAAGTCCGAAAACCCAATATCTCAGACTGTTACTGGCCATTTTTACGTGCAAGTTTTGCAGAGGTTGTGGGATGGGGTTCGGAGGAAGCGGCGCGACAAGTGGCAGGGACAGTCGTTTCTGCATCACAATAACACACCGAGCCACACATTGCTTGTTGTACAGCAATTCCTCGGCAAGGAAAACATTCCTGTCATCACTCAACCACCGTACACTCCGGATCTTTCTCTGAGAGACTTTTGGCTGTTCCCTACTCTGAAAATGGGCCTCAAGGGGACATGTTTCGCAGCCATGGAGGACATCAAATCGAATGCGACGGCTGACCTCTGGAAGATTCCAAAAGAAGCCTTCCACCGCTGCTTCCAACAATGGCAGGATCGATGGAGCAAGTGTGTGCGCGCACAAGAGTCCTACTTTGAGGGTGATTAGGTAAGCGTTGCCATATGTCCTACCATTAGAGTGCTATACCACCATTCCAGGAACTTTTTGACTGCCCCTCGTAATGTAAGTTGCACTGTAAAAGTATTTACAGTCACACAGCTGACAAAAAAACACCCAGGATAGGTTATCCCACAGCAGATAAAAGTCCCCAAGCAAAGTGGTTAATAGTTTTGATAAGCTATCCTTACCGAACAAATTCTTGTCGCAGATTGAATGCAACAACACGGTTGCTATCAACAAAAACTTTGACTGGTTTCTTGAGAGAAACAGCAGCTAGATCCTCTACCTCCTCTGTCATAGTTGCAGAGAACAGCAATGTCTGCCGACTCCTTGAACAGGAGCGCACTATCTCCTTCATCTGTTCTGCAAAATTCTCATCCAACATTCTGGAAAAATACCAAAATGTATTTAATCACTAAACACAATTAAGACTGCATAACTTACAGTTGCTATATCTGTATTCTAGCATCATGCTATCAACATCACACCCTGAATGTCTGCACTGCATCTTATATCACCGGTTCTCAAACTTTTTATTCACTTGAGAATCTGTAATGTGCAGCAGACCAACAAAAAGCAGCCCAAAGGATGACAGCATCTCAATGAGTGCACTGTATGCATGATATGTATTTTTTATATGTCAGAGTGAGATTACAGTTTCCTTCTACATGTTGTTACACAGATGCAAAAATATAATAAATATTTCTAAAAAGGCGTTTATCATAGAACACTTTGCCATCTACGTGGGTTACTTCAAAAGTCATGGCAACTATTTTTTGGGGGGCAAACACATTATAGTGAAGAAAGTTCAAAATATACTTATGAAAGGGCATGATACACCCCTCCGATTGGCTTAGTCAGATAAGGCAGATGTGAAGGGGCGTAGGTATAGCAGGCAAGAAAAACTGCACATTACGGAATGACTGTTTTTTTTAATCCTTTAATCCTCAAAAAATCCAATTGTGATTAAGAAATAAAAAATTCAATGTTTCATGTTTCATAAAAATGCTGGGAATCCTTAACAGGACTCAACAAGGCAAAGGAACTCACACAAGGACTATCTGCCAGAAGAATCAAGGAACTGCTAAGTTTAAACAGAAATCAGCTACGGTGGGTAGTATGATTACAGGACACTGTCACCTAAAAAACACTTTTCCAAAATGGAACTGACAGCCAGTCCTATTTATGAAAGTTACCTAGAAAAAGATGAAACAACCACACACATCATAAGTGAGTGAGGCCATAGCTTATTTAAGATTTTGTCATTTGGACCACTATTTTATGGAACCAGGTGACTATAACACCCTTATAAGCAGTATCTTACACTTCATTCAATTGTAGGACTGCTGAATATTAAAATAGAAGAGTAGCACAGCAGATCACTATGATCAAAATGCAAGGACCAGCATTTAAGCCCACTCCTTTTTTTGTGTGTGTGTACTGTGGAGTACTGACCTGCTGCTAAGTGGTGACTCTGTAGCAGCGACCGGTTCTGGGCAATGGCTCATTAAACACATTCCCTCGGCAAAGAATACGTACACAATAATAGAGTTACTGTACCAAACAGGGTGTTTCTACATGGTCTGTGCTGATATGTTATAAGCAAGGGACAAAGTCAATTGAGTTGAGCTGAGTTCAGTTCAGTTCTGCACAGGAGGCTGTGAAGATAGAAACTGAGCATGTGAAGCTGAAGAATCTCCACTGTTAAGAAGCAGCTGTCAGGAAATGGTTGACGAAGACACAGCAGGCTGGAAAATGGCTTAGTGGGTGCTGTGGTGATTTGAGAACTGCACTGATTAGTAGTGGTGTTGTAACTGCTTGTAGTTTTGAGTCATGAATACAAGTGGTCGATAAATCCATTCACCAATCTAAACCCCCATCTACAGTCACCAAGTATCCATGACAACTGGTGACAGAAGTGGTTGGGCTGGAAACTGCACTGGATCATTATACCACCATACTATGGAGACTGAACAAATTATGGCACAAATGCCACCTGAAATGAAGGCTGAACTAAGGACTGTCTTAGAAGAAATGATGGCAAGGCAGGAAGTGGTGATACAGAGCAACCGAGAAAAACCAGACACCAACCTGAAGGAAATGATGGCCAGCCAAGAACTCCTGAAAGAAGAAATGCTGGCCAAGGTGGAAATCAACCAAGAAAGGATGGATGGGAAGTTAGATGCCCATATGAAAAAGTGCTGGTCAGGATGGACTCCCAGCTGGAGAAAATGGAGGCCTGTTTAGGAAAGACGGAGGCCATGAATTTTGAGGTAAGTTATGAAGGAATAGAGTCTGAGGAAGAGCACAAGGAGGTCCTTAAGAAAAAGGCCACTGTGGAAACTTTTGGAGCACTGAAGGAGCAGTATGAAGACTGGCATCTAGCCATAAGGTGCTGTGGTTAGATGCAGAAATGGGCATAGGGCAATGACTGGTCCCAGAAGAAGTTGGCTGCTGCCTGCAGAGAGATGACCTGCTGTGCCATTTCTGCACCATACAAGAGACAATGTCATCAAGGACCAGGCAAGGACAAGGTTGTACCAGGAACCTAGAAAAGACGGACATTCAGGAAGAGACAATGGTCGAAACTGGAAAACATAATTGGAATAAGGGACCAAGACTTAAAGAAGCAACTACATCCGGGAAGCAGGACATCCAGCAGGTTCTTCAGGAAGACTGTCAACTGGAGGTCACAAAGCAAATAGTTTAAACATTCAATAGACTGCAGAAAATGAATGTTCAGACCTTGTGGGGGAGTCGGCCCCCTCTGAAACGAAAGAAAAAACCACTAACAGTGTTACAAGCCATAAATGCAGGAGCACTGACTACTCTTGAAAGTTTTGCCCACATAGACAGAAATAAGAATGATGGTGACAAACACAAACCAACTAGCACCTTATCAGGCAGCTGCTAGGGACAAGTGGCCTTAAGGAGGGAGCAGCAAGAAAAGTTGCAGTGTAATGACCATGAGATCAGAGCCATGGAGGACAAAGGTGAGACTGATCACAGATGCCACCAGCACAGCCCTAGGAAACGAAAGGAATGGTGCGTCACCTGTAGACCATGTGGGACGAATAGCCTTAAGGAGGAAGCAATGTGGTGTACAGACCCATTTCTAAGTAGTGATTATGTAACAGAGACAGTTGAACAACAGCTTGATAAACACATTCCCACAGAAACGAATATACACACAACAATAGAGTTAAAGTTGCGAACAGGGTGTTCCTACATAATTCATACTGAGATGTTATAAACAAGGGACAAAGTCAGTTGAGTTGAGTTCTGCATGGGAGGCTGTGAAGAGAAAACCTGAGCACATGAAGCTGAAGAATTTCCACTGTTAGATGTCATTGCCAGGGAACAGCTGATGAAAACACAGCAGGCTGGAAAAAGGCTTAGTGGGTGCTTTGGTGATTTGTGGAAATTAGGAGTGGTGTTGTAATTGCTTGTAGTTCCGAGTCATGTGAATAAGTGGCCAATAAATCCATTCACCAATCCAAACCTTGTCTATAGTCACCACATATCCGTGACGGTGTACGTGTGTTTTTAGTTTTACCTGTTTCAGAATGAATAAGTCTGCAATAGCATTAGATATGGTATCACGTTATACAGTACTTATTATGGGTTCATCTGGTTCCATATACTGTCAAAAAATACATATTTCTGTACAAACAATTTGCGAAGTGTGATTCTGCAGAAAGTGCTGAAGAAAAACTTCACTGTAAAATTCCAGGTGTTGCCAATTTCATACACAATAGGCATGTATACATTTATTAATAAACCATACTTACTAAACAGTAAGTGGACAAAAAAAGGAGCCAGGGTAAACAGTGCAGTCACTTGTCTTAGCCCAACTGACTTTTATTAATGGAACAGTTCAAAAGATATTAAACATACAAAAAGAAACCTTAACCCTTTCGCGCGGTGATTTAAATTCCGCGGCCGTCTCTCCGGCGGTAATATATTCAGCCGGCCATTTAAATTTTGCTCAAAAATGATTTATTCATCATTGTTCTTAAATTATATGAGATAGGAACATGAAACTTTCACTAAAATCATCTTATAAGGTGGTTTTATAACCTTACCTTATAATATGAGTGCCCTGTATCTCGGCAATGGAAGCAGGTTGTTTAGTATTTGAGCAGTGAATGGTACGCCTTGAAGCATGAAACTTTCACTAAAATGATCTTAAAAGATGGTTTTTATAACCTTACCTTATAATATGAGCGCCCGTTATCTCGGCAAAGGAAGCAGGTGGTTCAGAATTTGAGCAGTGTAAGGAAGGCCTTGACGCATCCGTCTAACCCAACGGTGCCCCACATTCACCACTCCAATATTGTGTATCTTTTCTTTTGCTCTTTTTTTTAACCACACAGCTTCTGTGCGGTCTTGCCTTCTTCCCGGTGAGGGGTATAGTTCAAGGAAATGTCTTTCAGTGAGCAGTTTAGCTAGTCAGGTCAGCTGCAGTAAATTCAACGTTACGAGTTATCATAACAAGGGGCTGTTGCTATGCCTTTGATATTCCATCCATTTTGGCGGCAGTAGATGTCGTACGGGTGACCACAGAATTCATGAAGTTATTCTAAGAACTGGCTGGTATGTAGTGCACGAAAGCAGAGCTTAGCT
>NW_019721788.1:601303-622637 GCF_002891405.2 Cryptotermes secundus | reverse complement strand
TGTCGTAGCTTTACGGCACGTAAAAGAACCTCACACCTCCAAAGGAGGTCACTGAGCCAAAATTGCGGACGTTTCCCGCCCAACAGCAGTCACTAATACCTCCGGTAGATGGGGGAAGCATTATAGATACTTCTCAGCCAGTAGAGCCGGTCTCGCTGGCTGGGCGGGACTGATGGTAAGCACCAATACCGGTAGGATATAGAGGCTGGTAGAAATCACAGAAGAAGCACAATGGACCACTACAGGTCTAAGTGCATGGGGAAACCCACCCTCTCTAATAACTAACTAACTAAAAGAAACCTTCTGGAAGAAAATCTGAAGAACATTTGGAGATACTCTTCTAGAAACTACACAAGGAAAACTTCTTTGCATCAACCTGAAACTTGTTTAAACAACACAGTCATTGTGTGCATGCATGGACAGCATTGCCAGCACCTTTAATCGTCTAGAGGAGCCGTGGTTATTTGCTCCTACAGAACAGTTCTAGATTTATATCAGGAATACCTAGTAGCAATGGCTGGTAGTCAGGATGGAACAGATGTATTCAAGTGCACAGGAAGATGCACATACTTTAGTCTTCTTTATACTGGGTCACACTGTATAAGCTGGCCGTTCTATTCAGAGAGAAGCATTTTAAGGGAACTAGATTTCATACATTCACCTCGTTCCACTCAATTTTTTTCTTCTGATGCACAAGGAGGTACAGGTATATATATATACACACTTGCAGCTGTGACATACATCCTCATCCTGAATGACATTACAACACATAAATCCAAAAAACAGAGTCCATCACATAGAATAGCAGCTGTAAGTGGAACTGTGCCTGACATACAATTTTTTCCTTCACTTTAGCAGCTAGTGCAATTACAGACATGTGTGTCAGACAGAGAAACTTTGACCTGTTGCTGTAAAAATATGAAGGAACAAAACATACCTGTCAGCTTCATCGAGCACCAGCACTTCGATGCTATCAAGAGTGAAAGATGGCGTATTTTTCAAGTGGTCAATCAGCCGGCCTGGTGTTGCAATCACTATATCTGGATTTCTGCGCAATGCAGACTCCTGCAAATCATGATACAGTAAAACCACACTTTGAACTATCACAGGTTTACACAGAAGAAATCCACAATAAAGTTCAATCAATTCAGACAGTGATTGTGAGAATTCTGTTGATGATTATGCCTGATACACTCAGAAAAGAATGATGAAAGCCAAGGAGTGGTGGAGGTTGATGATACTGACAGAGATTTCAAATGGGAAGGCATGCCAAATAATAAGTGGAATATTTTACTGGTGGATTTGGGCTGCAGGGTACAACAAAGCATAAAAAATAATTTTTGTAACTACTTTTCAACAGAAATTTTGGGACATGTAGTAAACAAAACAAACTGTTACGTACAAGTCATAAAATTGTAGGGGGAATATGTCAAATCAAGATCTACAATGAGGCCCTGGAGACCAGTGATAATGAATAGAATGTGATGAAATTTATTGTTATTGGAGTGTTTATGTGCTAAGGGTGAAGTTGCTACCTGTTCTGAGCATGGGCCGCCATACCACGCTCAATTATTATAAGAGGGTAAGTCAATAAGTAAGTTACAAATGGATGTAGAACTTAAACAAATATGAATACTGATTTGAAAAATTCTTTAATTTCTCAACATAATCTCCTTGTACACTAAGGCACTTGTCCCATTGTTTCACAAGCCCCTTAAAACCAGCAGCATAAAATTCTTTGCGCTGCTGTTGGAACCAGGCTTGTTGCTATTGCATGACAATGTGCGTCTTGCATGACAATGTGCGTCCCCATACTGCCAACAAGGCAAATGAGACGCTGCGAAATTTCAAGTGGGAAATCCTCGAGCATCCTCCGTATAGCCCCGCCCTTGCTCCAAGTGACTTTCATTTGTTCAGCCCTCTTAAACATCATCTTTTGGCTGAACATATTCCCGACGATGAAGCTGTAGTAAGGGAAGTCACCGCCTGGTTCTGACAGCAGCCCAACGAATTTTATGCTGCTGGTTTTCAGGGGCTTGTGAAACGATGGGACAAGTGCTTCAATGTACAGGGAGATTATGTTGAGAAATAAAAGCATTTTTCAAATCAGTACTCTTATTTAAGTTCTATATCCATTTGTAACTTACTTATTGACTTACCTACATAGTATCACATACCCCTATCCTGCAGATATTAGAAAACTTCCCTTCAACTTGTCAATGATATTTGACTGAAATTGCAGCACCTAGTCACTTCAATCAGAGAATGGCTATCTTTTAGTGAATTTAAAGCACATTAGGTCCAATGAGTGTTGCAAAAATTGTCTGTAATACACAAGTGTGTTCCCAGGGAGTGTGCAGATGAGCTCTGCAAGACTTTTGTGAAGATGTAACATGGCAACCACACTGGACACCTCTTTTTTGGGGTATTATCAAGAGACAAGTAGCTGTGAACTGTTATCACATGAATGAGTTGGGCAGAGGTGTGGAGCACACATTAAACACAATTACACCACAAATGCTTTGGCATATGTCACATAGAACATGGTGGCAAATCAGGTGGTGTTTTGAACATACCATGTAGTGAGAGTCACTGTACATCAAGTGGGTCTTTATATGCGCTGCCATGTATAGTGACTTCTTAGCCACATTGCACAAAATAAAACGATAGGATGACTGATGAATAATGAACTTGAAAGATCTGGAAGGAAGTGGTTATGACCTAATCAAGGTACTATCTTGGCATTTTCCTGCAGTGACTGGGGGGGGGGACCCTCAGTTAGGATAGCTGGTATTCAGCCAAGATTCAAACTAAGCACCATCTGAACACTAGTCTAGAGAATCACTGCTATTCCAACGTGCTCAGAATTACTACAAAGTGGCCCTTGAGCAAGTTTATAATGCACTTACTGTACTATATTCTGGCACTGAAAGCATATGTCAATTACCTGTGCCTTCAGATCCAGTCCTCCTACTGCCAACCCAGCTTCAATGTTTGTAAACTGGGCAAGCTGACGAGTAACCTGATAAACCTGAACACCTAACTCTCGTGTGGGTACAAGGACAAGCACACGAGTCACAGCAGTGTCATCCAGTGGCCTATATAGAAGACGTTCCAAAATGGGAAGCATGTAAGCAGCTGTCTTTCCTGTGCCAGTTGCAGCACATCCAGAAACATCCCTTCCCATCAGGGCAACTGGAATTGTAGCAGCCTGGATTGGTGTTGGGTGAATGAAGTTCATAGCTGCAATTGCCTGTGAATATGTACGTATGCTCTGAAAAACTCTTAATTATCATAATCAATCAAAGTTCATTAACTATAATTAGAATCTCTGACCCACTTACTTCCTTAATATTATCAACTCCATGGAGTATAGTCTTTCTTGAAAACAGTTATCTGGTAAACAAACTCTGTCTTTTATAAAACCTTCAACATTATTCTTCCATCTATGCCTATGTGGTTCCTTCTCTCAAATCTTGTGACAATTCTGAATGCAAATCACATCTCTCCTATAGCTGTGACATGTTGACATGTTACACCTGTTACTTTCACTGTCAAGTATAGACATTTTCTTCAGCATTTTTTCCTTCAAGCATTCACCATGAAAAACAAAAAAGAGGAGAACTAGGAAAAAGGGAAGAAAAATGTAACAGGAGATGACAGGGAAAATTTTGTTTTGGGGCTCTGTGTAGAAATTCTGACAACCATACATTTATTTTTCTGTAAGGATCTAAACATATGCATTTATATCAGTAGGCAATGTTGCTCTGGATATGGTAGAGAAGCAAACTTTTGTAAACAGTAATAAACATCTGTGCCGGTCACAGTAGCCAAGCGGTCTAAAGCATGTACTGTCTTCGCTCGCTTGGAAACCGGGATCGTGGGTTCGAATCCTACTCAGGGCATGGATGTTTAGTTTGTGTGTGTGCGTTTTTCTGTGTTTGTGTACAGGTAGAGGCCTTGCGACGAGCTGATCACCTGCCCAAGGAGTCCTACCAAATGTGTAAGATCTAGAAAAACCGAAGTGAACGGAGAAGTTCATGGAGGTAGGCCTAGGCCCACTGGGGCAGTAGTGCCAAGGAAAAAAAAAAAAATAAACATCCGTGTTCCACAAAAGACTGGAAATTAACAGAGGGACTCTGATCCATGGAACTGCTTGGTTAATCAGTCAATTAGCATGCAATGTTACCCCCAATGTCATAGCACCATGCCATCAACATGGCAAAGGAAGTACAGAGCGAATATTCCATACATTTTCTGTCCACAGTTTTAGGAAACAAATCAGTTCTGCTCTTTATCTGGCTGCTGCTATCACCAACCATTCTTCCTGAAGCCATTTTGATGGTCATGAGAAAATTTCCACATTCCCTATTAGAACCTGAATCTCAGCCAATAACGTTAACATATGAGTTCCTTCAAATCTACCAATGCCCCCAGGAACACACACATTCCTGTTCTCAAGAAATGTCATGTAATAATGCCATATCCCTTAATCATCACAACTTTCCTTTGGCTTGCAATTTTGGTTCCTGAATCATGGTTGTGTAAAAAAATGAGAGAAGTAAAGCTATCCCTGTAACAGGCTCTGAGGGCCCATGGGATTGTGAGACTTCGAGCCTCCCACATTTTGTAGACAATCGGCTCATAACATAACACAACGTAAGGTTGTCAACCTTATGTGCTGGCCGCCCTTTACACCCCAGGAAGATTCCTGGTACTCACTTCTGTTAGAAGCTGAGTTGACCCTAGGACCATAGTGCGGCTGAAAAGATTAGGCCAACTGAAAAATCCAATGAACTCATTGGGATTCGAATCTGTTACCTTCTGGTTTGTAGCATAGTGCTCCAATCAACTATGCTACCACGTGCCCTATCATGGATGTGTTCAGCATAATATTAAAAACATCAATACAGTAATGACAGTATATAAATATGGGTGTCTAAAATTTTTCTCTAAGCATTAAACAATGTCCAAGACTTATACAGGGTGTCCCAGGAGGAATGTGCCAAACTTTGGAAGGGCGTTCCTTATGTTAAAGTATGCTGATATAACCCAAAACACCTATGTCCAAAGTTGAACGGTTACGGAGATAATAGCCAGAGAAGTGGGAAACTTTGACCGGTGTTACACACTTGTTGATTACAAAATACATATTAAAACTGGCAGGAATATGTGGTTTCTGTAATGTTAATAATGTACGTAACATCAAACTAACTTGTGAGTGACATGAAGCCATTAAATTGAACTACAAAAAACTCGCACGCCATGTCAAAGTTGTCGTTAAGAGTTCCAATGATACATGATACATGAATGGCAAGCACTGACGTAACATTGATGACTGCGCGTTCTGGTATGCGAGCGTATGGGGCTAACGTGAGCTGCCATCACCACACTCAAGGACAAATGTAGATAAGACATGCCAGCTGACTGGTACAGTGCGTGGACTCGCCAGAAGACCACACTTTTCTCAGGCCATTATCTCTGTAACCGTTCAACTTTGGACATAGGTGTTTTGGGTTACATCGGCATACTATAACATAAGGAACGCCCTTCCGAACTTTGGCACATTCCTCCTGGGACACCCTGTATGCAATGGAATCATCCACTTTTAGTGGACAATTCTGCTTACTGACATCTCCCTGAGGGTTACAGAAATCATGGAATGTTTCTAGTTTTCCAAAGCAAGTATTCATAATTTGAAAACCCATAAAGTGTGAAAATGATGCACATACCTGATGACACATCAAGAAAATCTCTGCTTATTTCATCAATCCTAACTCCTACACCTTGTTACCTCATCAAGATACTTTAGTCATAAATGTGAGTACAATAATGACAATGGTCTTATAATTTATATGTTCCTCCTTTTCCTGTGTAGTGTAGAATAGACCTCACAAAGGTAATTCTATGTGACAGAACTTGAAGCAAGGACTATCACAAAATTCCACACTGCAATGCACAGTTGACCTCTGTCTTATTTTCTTTGATTATCACTAGACACATTATACTGCACTTGCCTTTCTTCTGGGGTCCAACATTCACTCCCCTGTATGTCAAGTCATATCAGTTGGTAGTAGAAGGGGTGTCTACATGGGGTGAACTGAGGTACAGGCAACCCCCCTCCCCTCTCAATTAGGTCCCTGGCCAAGGAGAGTATGGAATCTCTGTATGACAATTCTGAACCATTAAAAGTGAGAAGGGTAAAAGTGTTCAGAAATTATGTCCATTAGGTGCAAATTAGCTTCTTTTTCTACTTCCAGCTCCATCTGTTAAGGAAGTGACTTCAGTCACATATTAATATTATCTTGCACTATGATCAGTTTCACAAAATTTCCTTCCTCATCACAAGATTTCCTCCTTCTGTAGGACAATACAGTTCATCTATAAACTTGTCCCTTTTGTCTTGTATAGTCACATTGTTCAAACTGAGAGAACTGGGCAAGAAACCTTGGTAGCCTATTCCAAAATGCCATCCCATCATTCACATGGAGCGACCAAGTAAAACTACAAAAAGTTTCAGTCAGGATAGTTGGTATGTCAGCTGAGATTCAAACCATGTGCCTTCTAAATGAAAGTAAGACGCAACATGACTTGATTCACAGCCATTCATGTTGTTGTAGGAAATGAATTGTTAATATAACCACAGCACTGATATAAATACTCCTAAAATGAAGTATAATACTGTATTCAGTTAGCTACAAATTCAGATGTTTCGTCGGCCCCTATCATGCTGGAGTAGCCAGAGCTTCAACACAATGCAAAGGGGAACGAAAGCCATTTATCACCATAAATGGACCCTGTTCAAAGTATATACATAGTACATTCTCTTCAAAAGTTTGTTGCACTTATTTTTCCCATATTTCAGAAAACAGACCACTAATACAGATGAAAATTGCCAAAACATAAAAAGCTAGGCCTACAATGATGACTGTCTAGAAATTCTGTATACCAGCAAATGGATTCATTCTTCACAATCTTTTTTAGATTGTAGCTTAAAAAGACATTAAATACATATGATTTCCTGATACTAGGCATCTTGCCATGTGATGGAATTAAATGTACTATTGTGGCATTTGTAAAATACTGATTTCTATTAAATATTAAATTAACATCACGGGTGCAATTTTCTGGTAGTTGACACCAGTGACATGCTTTATGTCCTTAAGGCCATAATGGGGGTAAATTGGAGCCTCTGGGGTCCAAAAGATGTGTATCGAAAAATGGTGCGACTAGATAGTAGTAGTAATGTAGAACAGGTGTGCCTAATGGCAGGAAAAATTTGCTTGGAGACACTGACTTGCACCGTGTGCAGTAATTGTTACCATAAAAACTAGGGCAAGAGGATAAATTCTGAAGAGTATAAGTCAGCTATTAAATACACTAGATTGGGGATATGAAAGAACCATTCAACTGACAATTTTTAAGAGATGCCGCCAGGATATTATTAGTGAAAATTTACATGGCAGATACCACACTCATCCTAGCAGTCAGTTGAGCCACCCAAAGCAAGACTACAGAAACACCATGGGATCATCTGAGCAGCTTCACCAGCCTTGCTAAGTGTATCCACATTGCATACTCAGATAGTCAGAGGGTATGGGTAGGGTCTGACCTAGAATGAGTATGATGGAATTAACTAGCTCAATATACTTCAGGCACATACTTGTAAATACTGCAAGATATTAATAATAACATAATCAGACACCCCCTTGTGCTTTACGCTTATTCTGGTACCCCCTTCCTGAAGGGATACTATTATGGTTAGAGATTGTGTGGTGGTAGCAACCAGTAATAATAAGCTAAATTAAGTGTAGACCCCTCGTGATACCCTCTTCTCAAATCTTGTACCCTGAAAGGTCACCCAGTCCAGACAGCTCCTTTAACCTGTTGCCGTGGTTCGACGTGTATGTTTCGTCAGGGATTTAAATCGTCTGGGGGGGTTCGACGTGTATGTTTCGTCCAGCTGCACACCTACGTTATAACGCCCATAATAATTGATGGTTTTGCTGTAGATTGTTAGATTTTTCGCTGGCCTGTTGTCAGTAGAACAGAGTATAAATAAGACACGACTTTATCTGCGCCAAGTCATCGTTACATATGCCTGTCTTGCAGCAAAGTTCCTGTTGCTCTTGGGAGAGGTTTCTCCGTTCTCCTGTCATGAAAGGCCTGTTTTGTTTCTTATGAACTTATAAACAACAGAGACGTGATATGTGCTCGTGTTTATAATATCATATTGCCCTGAGCTGGCGACACAAACACACTCAATTGGAATTCTTAGAAGAGGGATGTCCAAAACTTTATTGTTGCACGATCGATTGATTTCGCACAGTATATAGCACCCAGTTCTTAGAAAAACGTCACGAATTAAGGCAGAACACTGTGGTCACCCCCTGAGACGATACGGATGTGTGTGGGGGAGGGAAAGAACTCATTCCTTCATGTATTATCGCTCCAGTTGACGCCATTTTATCGTACTGACCTTCGTGGTCGTTTCGAGGGATGACCATAAATATTTTTTTGAGCCAGCTAAGCTCTGCTTTCGTTCACTACATACCAGCCAGTTCTTAGAATAACTTCATGAATTCTGTGGTCACCCCTACGACGTCTTATGCCGCCAAAATGGATGGAAAATGAAACGCAGAAGCAACAACACTTGTTATGATAACATGAAGGTCGAATTTACTGCAGCTAATCTGGGTAGCGATACGACTCACGGAGAGACATTTCTTCTTATATTCCCCCCACGGGGAAGAAGGCAGGGCCTCACAGAAGATGTTTTGTTTACGGAAAAAATAGCCAAATGAGAGATACGCAGTACTGGTATGGTGATGTGAGTCAGCGCTGTCTATAGTAGAATGCTTCAATGCGTGTAACACTCCGCTCAAATTCTGAACCACCGCCGAGATACCGGGTGCTCATATTATAAGGCAAGGTTATAAAACCATCTTTTAAGATCATTTTAGTGAAAGTTTCATCCTTCAAGGCGTACCATTCACTGCTCAAATACTAAACAACCTGCACCCATGGCCGAGATACAGGGCTCCCATATTATAAGGTAAGGTTATAAAACCACAATTTAAGATCATTTTAGTGAAAGTTTCATGTTCCTATCTCATAGAATTTAAGAACAATGATGAATAAATAATTTTCGAGCAAAATTTAAATGGCCGGCTGAATATATTACCGCAGGAGCCGCGGCCACGGAATTTAAATCACCACGTCAAAGGGTTAAGCAAATACCAGTCTCCATGGTGGTTGAAGCAACGTAGTATCAGCACCCCAAGGTGTAACAGTAATAAACAGCAGTTGGGGGTTGACAACAGGCCATGCCATAACAGTGGTGGCAGTAGTCAGGGATAGTAGACCACTTTATAACATGCTTCAATAATTACCAGTCAGTTTATCATCCATTTTATAAATAAGTACAATAATAGATTCCATCCACTGCTGTGACAATTGTTCCTTATTTCAAACAGAATAAAGTTTGTGGACCTTAGAACATGTTTCCCCTTGGATCAATCTGCTGGAATCTGATCAAATCCTGGTGATTTTTTACCTCTTAAACTTTCCAATAGCAAACTCAACATCAATATAACTAGGTTTAGGTACTAACAGCCTTGTTACACATATTTAAGTATACCTAGCATTATCAATCCAGTATACTATTGTGGCAGGACTGCTGAAAGTTGGAATAATTTAATCAGAGAAGCACTGCCTATTGCTAGATTAAAGCACAGTACTCACATGACAGCACTATTAAGCGTACTACTTTTCAATGTCAATGCACCTCGAGAGAGTTGAA
This sequence comes from Cryptotermes secundus, assembly GCF_002891405.2. NCBI lineage: Eukaryota > Metazoa > Arthropoda > Insecta > Blattodea > Kalotermitidae > Cryptotermes > Cryptotermes secundus. The sequence continues at coordinate 612,835 of NW_019721788.1, read as the reverse complement.
TATGACAGAAGGGATTTTAAATTCCAAATTATTCACTGGCCTCTTACACAGGCAGTTTACTTACAGGTACATGTTAGACATGTAATATGCAAGCACTAAAGTAAATACGTACCAGCAAACCACAAAATCCCTCATGTTAGTATATACATACAAAAGAGAAGCAAAGCTAAAAGACACATGAACATTACATAAGTACAGCTTACAAAATGTTATCAAAATTACCAACTTTACCTTTAATAGAGGTCTGGACAAGTTCATCTGATAGAATGAAGCATTTTCATCAAATGGAGGTGCATCTTCAAAGAACTCTGACTGTTGGTCTTCATTATTATCCACTTTTTGTTTCTTCTTATTTCTCTTTGACCTCACCTTCTCCTTCACTTTAATATTATCTGAAAAGTAAAAAAAAAACATCTAATATTTTGTACAAAGGTTTGTTACCTTGCTACTTAACTAGAGTTATGCATACTCACAATCCAATCATGTCTGTTACCATACTATCCAATAATGCAAAAATATAAAATACATGTTTTAACCCTTTTCATGACACAAGTTAACCAGATAATAACACACCTGTGTTAAAATGACCACAGCTAAAGAGAATGGTTTGATGTTAATCACACAGTATGGCATGTCTCTCAATAGCTGGCATCAAGCATAACACACAACAGTTTAGTGGGAAGAACATGCTTCACATTATCTACACCTGAAGCTGTGTGAAGGTAGTATGTGAAAATACTGTGGGGTTTTCTGCGCAATTACATCTGCAAGCAGCCATGGCATTTCTAGCAGGTAGTTCTATAGTGGGACCTGGCAGCCAGAGTAAAGATGCTATTCTAAACAGGCATCCCTCACGAAAATGATGAGAGCTGACAACAGAGACATTAGGGTTGGCAGATACACCTACCAGCAGAATTAGGACTACCTGCAACCACAGCATGCAGCACCCTTGGTACACCATATTACTATAATTTCATGTGTTCTGTGGCCCCATCTGAGGTATTACCTCAGTATCTTCCTGGAGAGGAAGAAACGGAAAACCATGAAAAGCCTTTCAACATAGTCAGTTTACAGCACAGGCACTAATAACTCAACCACAGTGTTCCATAATGTATGGTATCACTTCTAGGATGCATAAAAGATTCTTTACAAAAACCTTGTTCACTAGTTCACCAAACTTTCCTACATATGAGAGCTTTTAAAAAAGTAATAGGCGTGCCAAGACAACACATTATTTTTTAGGAGTTAAATTGCGATAAATAATGCATGTTGGCAGCACTGGGCTATAATGCAAAATGAAGTCAGTCACTGTTGGTAACCTTGGTTGAGTAAATGCATCTAGAACAGGATGAATGTTGTGAATGCAAAACCAATGTTGTATGTTCAGGTTAAGTGTTGCCTTCTAGAAAATTGTTGGAGAAATATTCCATATGATGAATGTGCTTATGGTAAGAAATGCATGATATGCTAGATTTTTCTGTTGGCATAAAACATTTTCTGAAGGTAGGAAATACATAGTATAGATATGAGTTCTAGTACTTGGAATGTAATAAGTCTGTATAGGGCAGGTTTGTTTAAGACAGTTGTGAAAGAAATATCAAAATATTAGTAAGATTAAGAGGGATTAAAGTAGGTCATATGGGACAGAGGCGGCACCAAACCAGCAAGTGAATATACATTTTTCTGTGGAAGGGGGAATGAGAATCATGAATTAAGCAGAGGGTTTTTTGGACATAAGAGAATCATATCAGCAGCGAAGAGGGTAGAGTTTGTTAGTGATAGGATGTCATACATAATACTAAGAGGTCGCTGGTGCAATATCATCGTTCTGAAAGTTCATGCCCCAACAGAGGACAAAACTGATGAAGAGGACGGGTTCTATGAAGAACTAGAATGTGTATTTGATAAATTCCCTAAATATCACATGAAAATTTTATTAGATTTCAATGCCAAAGTAGGGAGGGAAGACATTTTCATACCAACAATTTGGAATGAGAGTTCACATAAAATTAGTAATGATAATGGAGTCAGAAGTAGTACACCTTGCCACATCCAAAAATCTTATTGTCAAAATTACCATGTTCCTACATTGTAACACTCATAAATTTACTTGGACATCTCCTGATTGAAAGTCACACAACAAAATTGACCATATTTTGATAGACAGGAGATGGCATTCAAGTGTTCTTGATGTTCACTCATTTAGAGAAGCAGATTGTGAGACTAACCAGTAATTGGTGGTGGAAAAAGTTAGGGAGAGACTGGCAGTGAGTGAACAAACAACGCAGAGTTCATATGGAGAGGTTCAATCTCAAGAAATTAAATAAGGTAGAGGGTAAGGGGCAGTATCGTGCTGAAATCTCATATAGGTTCACAGCTTTGAAAAACACTGAGGTGTATATTTAGAGAGCTTGGAAAATGGATGTTAAGAGCTTGGGAAACTATCAGAGAGAATATAATAATTTGTGCCAAAAAGAGTCTACGTTATTATGAACTCAAGAAGCATAAGCCATGCCATTTTAACCCTGTGGAAAAAGCCCCTGGTACCCACTGAATAGGAGGCTGGGTTGGCCTCAGAGCTGATCCAGACACTATGGAGAAGAGAAAAATCTCTTGTCACTGCCAGGAATCATTCCCCAGCCATTTAGCCCATTGCTATACTGACAGAGCTATCCTGCCAGCTCAGAGACAACACTGAACAGATCTACACCCATAATAAATGAATGAAAAACTTTCTTGTTTCTACTTGATGCTCTATAACAGCCGCGTCAAACATGCGGCCCCTCAACGTTTAGAGGTAAATGATATTAAAATCAATATTAAAATTTTAGTAGAAATATTTTTTGTAAAGACAATTTTCCAACAGACCAGAAGACAAGAAGTCCCACGCAGACATAAATTAGCAGGCTGCAGGATATTCAATGTTTTGCTATTTCTAACATAATTTCTTGTGTAATCTCTCGTTTTACATATTGAAAAGCTGTTTGATACTTGTCAAAAATGGCATTCTCTTGCTTTTTAAAACTGTAAGATATGTGACTTTAGGTAATTAAATTGAAATTATTCCTAAATAATAAACAGAATTAAATTTCCTTGTATCAAAATCTAATGTATATTTCTATTTTTAAGTGCGGCCCTGGACTATTATTTATAGGGCTGAGGTGGCCCTCTGTACAAGTTGAGTTTGACATGCCTGCTCTATAACATACCTCTCTTCAGTTCATCTTCTGAAAGTGATATTTCTTCGTCTGATTCTCCTGAATCAGAAACAATTTCTGGTAGCGACTCATCATTGCCAGTCTCTGGACTCTCATCTTGCTTCTATCACAACATAGGATGGTATATTATCATAATCATTTCGCTTGTGAAATGCAATTAAGTGCACTCAATTAGCAATTCTGTTCCATTATATATACCTCTTTTTTCAAATTCCTTCTAGCATTCTGAATTTTTTCATCCACTTTAGTCTTTCCTTTACGCTTGACATACTTAGCTAGATCATCCCATGTATCAGCATTATATTCTGAAACACTGCTCACAAACTCAAAACCAACATCAAAATCTACATTCTTCTTTCTCTTCTGTTTGCTTGGCTGAAACTGAAGCACGCACAATTCAAAACTAGTAAAAAAATCATACATTTGAAGTGTTACAGGAAAAAGATTAAATAAAAATTATGTTGTATTTTAGTGTCCTGTTGCACTGATTCATATTCAAAATGTGTATGTATTAATAGTCTTCAAGTGCACATAATCCCATTTACCACCTCTACACTACATGTTTTGGCAGTATGCTGCCATCTTCAGGTGTATCAATCCGTCAACCATTTCACTGCTTGCCTTTATATGTCCATTTACAAATAATATTAAATTTGTAACATCCTTATATAATAATAAAGTTTATATATTTAAAACTTGTTAAAACCTATCTTATGCAGTAACTGCCTCCTAAAGGAAGTTATTGACAGAAAGATAGAGGGGCAGATTGTAACCGTTTGCTTCCACGTTGGTGCCACCTTCCTTCTCTTACCATCCTTTTGGCCCCTTAGTTGCTGGTTGCAGCTGCTCCTCTAGCCATTCCCTCTCACCTGTTGTTACTCTGAGTTTGCAGGTTGCTGCTGCGTCCTTCTTGTCCAGTTCTGCTTCCCTTTTTGTTGTTGTTGTTGTTGTGGATAACTGTTTGTGGGATATGGGTTACATGAATGCTGGGCGCCAGTAAGCTTACTATAAAGGCTTACTTTTCAGGAAAAATGGGAATGAACTGGAAACTACAGGTGATAGGTACCACATTCACACTAGAGTGATGAGATTCTGCCTCAGGGTGAATACAGGCCTCGTGTTAGCGGGAAACATAAGAGTGTTTATAGCTAGGCACTATCACACACTGTTTAATGAGCAGTTCTTGATATACAGCTAACAGCACTTGTCCTTAATCCCTTAAACAAACTTGAAATCACTCAAACTTTTGCGACCGGATCCCTGGCTAGTTATTTAGCAACTGCTTCTTTTAGCACAACACATAGAAGTAATTACACTTTCACTTAAACTTTTAAGATAAATTAGGATTCACATTAAATTTTGCAGAGTTATTCAGAGATTGTTCCTGTAACACACTTAAACATAATTCTGTTTTAACCTTGACTTTTAAACCCAACTGCCAGTGATGCTCATTTTTCGGCTGTACACTTGGAGAGTTGTTCAGAGACTCCTTTCGCAGACCGACTCTGCTTTGAATCAAGAAATCTTCACAGCTTCAACTCCGCCTCCAAGTTACTACCCTAATTACGGATGATTGAAACAATTCAAATTTAGGGAGTTAACCATCATTCTCACTGCTCCAATCACCTAGATTTAATTTGGGACTTTGGACCTTAAAGTCCTAACGTCGTTTTTGACAGCTGCTTGAAAAATTATACCAGTAGCGTGGGTTGCTGGCCTTCCCACTTTTGACTTACGGGGTTCAAAACCTGTCAAGTGTAACTTTACCAAAGGATTCCGTCGGTCAACTTTCGAACTGAATTTCCAGGAAAACTCTGCGGGGTGCTTACTGCCTGGTCTTTGTAGCAGTGAAGCAGGCCCTATTCTTGAAACCAAGAATCGGGCTAAGTCACCCTTGAATGTTCCTTAGTACCTCCTATGCGTAATTACTATAAAAAGAAATCTTGGTTACAAATAAAGCTGGTGGTGTCAGTGGTACGGCTACAAGATAGAAGTGACCAGAAGATGAGGAAGAAGATGTAAGAAGATGCTGAATGACCTTGGGGACAGAAGAGGATATTCTCATTTGAAGGAGAAAGCTCTAGATCACATTAAGTGGAGGAACTGTTTTGGAAGAGACTGTGGACCTGTTGTCTGACAGATTACTGATGAATGAATGAAAACCTATTATCTCATGTGTCATACTTTAAATTCATGTGTGTTACTGATCATCTACATGGGGGTTGTTCTGCATGTGTTGTATCGTTGGATAAAACACACGCAGCCACAAGAGTAGAACACATCATAAGACATAATATACACACGTTAGAAACATAAGAACGACCCCCATGTGGATGATCAATAACACACACGAATTTAACACTTTGCGGACAGCGCACCCTTTAAAAGGTTTTCGCTTTTAAACGTGGCGGACCGTTCGCGTGTTAACAGGTTTTTAAAACACGATAAGTTGCAACACACTATACACGTCTCTGGCTCCACCTAGCTAGCACGTAGCTGCTTGCAGCTGCGTTCTAAGGCTCTGGAATGTCTGCTGACCAATCAGTTACTAGACCTCGCTGTAACTCTATGCCCCTGCAAAGGAAAATAAATGCCTTTATTTCTTCAAGCTTTACATAGCAAGCTGTCAGTCAGTAGTTCAATATGGATCAAAGACCAAAGCGGTTGACACCCAAGCGATTTCTTGGAGAACAAGAAATATCTGACTTCTTCTCCGATGAGCTATCTGACGTCCCTTGTGAGTCTGCTAGTGATAGCGACTCACAATCTGATAGTGAGTGTGGCAGGGGCGAACAAAAAATTGTGGCCACAGACAGTGAAAGTGAAAGTGACAGTAGCTCTCACGAAAGTGCGGGTAGCAACATTGTGGGGAGAGCCACATGGGGAAAACTAGACAAAATGCCTGCTTTGGGACAGTTTACTGGAAATCCAGGGGTGAAGCAAATTCCATCGGACCCCAACACAAGTGTCTGAAGTAGTGGAACTGTTTTTGGAGATAGTTTCTTTGACATGCTATGTCAGGAAACTAACAGATACTATCTCCAACACCGTGAACATTATGACAGAAGTTATAAGGCGTTGAAGTGGGTGGATGTCACTTCAGCAGAAATGAGAAAATTTTTTGCAATTATCTTTCTAATGGGCCATACAAGGAGGGATAATCTGAAAGAGTACTGTCAAGAGATAGATTTTTAGAAATTCCAATTTTCGGCAAACTAATGAGCCGTAAGAGATTTGAGTAAATTTGGTGGTGTTTGCATTTCAATGATAATGAACTGCAACCACAATCAACAAGCAGGCTTTTAAAAATTCAGTCCTTATTGAACTTTTTCGTTCAGAAATTTCAGACAGTTTATAAGCCAAACCAACAACTGTCTTTGGACGAATCTGTGATTCCTTGGAGGGGAAGGCTTCGTATGCGAACATATAATCCTGGGAAACTTACAAAGTATGGCCTACTTGTTCGTGTAGTTACTGAAAGCACTTCAGGCTATATTGGAAATTTAGAAATTTATTCTGGTGAAGGAAAGAAATTACAAGAAACTATTCTTTCCCTTTTGGAACCATATCTTGATCAAAATTACCATGTCTATCAAGACAATTATTATAATGGTGTGGCAACTGCAGAACACCTACTCTCGAGAAAAGTACGTGTTTGTGGAACAATTAGGGTGAACAGAGGCCTTCCTCCAGATCTGAAGGAGGAATGTAAATCCCTGAAACGTGGTGAAACCACATTCAGGAGGAAGGGGGATATTCTTCTTCAGTCCTGGAGGGATACTCATGTTGTGAATATGATTTCCACAATTCACAATTTGAGCATGGTTGATGTTCAAAGGAGACATGGACAGGTAAAGAAGCCTGTTTGTATTTCCGAGTATAATATGTTCATGAAAGGAGTTGATAGAGCCGATCAGTACTTGGCCTATTATTCTCTTCCTCTGAAAACGGTAAAGTGGACAAAGAAAGTTGCCTTGTGGCTTATAAATTGTGCCATCTTCAATTCATTTTTGGTTTTGAAAAATCTAAACCCTCACTCAAAATTGAAATACAAGGCATTTCTGCTGAATGTGGCAAAAGCCTAGGCTACAGACCACACGGTGGCGGCAGAACTGGCGGCAGACACAGTCTTAGTATGACTGGGGCTGTCTACTCCCACCCCACACAGGCCTCATTTTGACACCCCTGGGCGACTCTCGGGTGATATGCAGAAACATACCCTAGTGAAAACTGTGAAGAGTGAACATGCCAAGGGGAAGCAGCCTTCTAGGCGATGCTGTGTTTGCACAGTACACAACAAAAGGAGTATGACTGACTACATGTGCACGTTCTGTGTAATGCCACTTCACAAAGGGGAATGTTTCCAGAAATATCACACTCTCAAGCACTTCTAGGAGCATTGCTAAGTGTCCTCCAAAAATTTTAGTTCATAAAATTAATTAGGAGAGTTTATATTAATTTTTAAAGTGAACAGTGCACAAGTTAGAGTAGTAGGTTTAAAAATGCCGGTCCCGAGGGTGATTTAAATATTTAAATTGCACGGTCCGCAAAGTTTTAAATAATGACACATGAGATAATAGGTTTTAACAAGTTTTAAATACATAAACTTTATTATTATATAAGGATGTATACAAATTTAATATTATTTGTAAATGGACATATAAAGGCAAGCAGTGAAATGGTTGACAGATCGATACACCTGAAGATGGCAGCATACTACTGAAACATGTAGTGTAGAGGTGGTAAATGAGATTGTGTGCACTTGAAGACTGTTAATACATACATATTATGAATATAAATAAAAATTGGTTAAAATGAAGTAAGTGCATCACAAAAATTCTTCATATTACAAGGATCTGGTGAAAACTTTGTTGTCACTAAAACAGAATACTTTCTATTCAGTGACAAACAAATAATGAGTTTACTGCATTTCTTCTCCTCCAGAAAAGTAATGTTCAGTGACTTAACCCCCTCTAAGCTAGCAAAATAACCATTCTGTTAATAATGTTCATAAGATGTTCAATGTCCTATTCTGCAGTTTTGTGCTCAGAGGCTGAAATTCACAAGAAAATATTGAGAATAAAGTACTGTGACTACTGTAGGACATAAAACAAGGGATACAAGTGGATGGTGATGCCTATCCATTTCACCGTCAATTCCAAGTATATTACTGCTTAGGTGGGGTGTCTAATATAAAGAAAAAGCATGCACGCACACAAAAATATATGCAACATTACATTTTATGGATACAGAGGCAACCAAAAATGACCATAGGATATGGAATAAATCATAAAAACAAAACATATATATTCATTAATTAAAATATGTATTAATATGGACGACATAAGATCTCTAGTCTCTTACATATTAAATTTTAGGTTTGTTACCTGCCATGATTCTAACAATTTTCTTTTGTAGGATAAATATTATTTTACTGCTTGATTACTTACTCCCATTATACCATACTTCATTATAGCATGAAAATAAACAAAGCAAAATAATCTGAAAGTGTGATGATTGCTGGAATGTAACACGGATCTAACTGCATAACATGCATCACTTAATTTTGGAATCTACTGATATATATGATTTTTCAAATTTAAGTGGTTAAAAAAGTAAAGCTATCCCCGTACCAGGCCGTGAAGGCCCATAGGGTTGTGAGACGTTGAGGGTCCCACATTGTCTAGACAATCGGCTCAAAGATGGCGGTAAGGGTGTCAGCCCTACATGTTTTACTCCCCAGGAAAATTATTTAATTAATTCCTGGTAATCATTTCTGTTAGAGGCTGAGTAAACCCCAGGGCCTAGTGCGGCTGGAAGGATTAGGTCAACTGAAAAAAATTCAATGACCTCATCGGCTTGTAGTATAGCTCCTCAACCACTAGGCTACCGCGTTCCCCGAATTTAAGTGGTTATCAATTTATAAATGAAGGAAGTTTGTATTTACTGACTTTTCTATGTATATATCAATACATCCAATGTTTAATGGATATTCTGTTGAATACCTTTTTGTAAATTTCATTTTATTTGCTTTAGCTACACTCAGAGCCAGCATGTTAACAGCAAAGCACTTACTCATACAAGACAGAGCTGTCTCACAATATACAGAAATTATCAAAACGATACCAATGTCATTTGTGAACATTACAGTATTTATTGTTGAAGGTCACTTATACAGATTATGAAAAGCAAAGGTCCTAGAACTGAGCACTGCGAACCTCAATGTTTTACTGTACCCCAGTTTCAATTTTTCTTGGGCACACCATGCAAATTAAGATACATTAAGGTAGTTCCCTGATACTTTCCTCCCACAGCTTTGCTGACTCACAATTAATAACTATCTTACTAACTCTATAGAGTGGGCAAAAAAGAAAGGTAAATTTATCCATGGACTGAATTAATTAAACACTATGCCATTAAGATGAATAGAGGAGTTGAAGTATAGCTCCTCACTTCTTTACCTTAAAACCAGATGGAGGTCAGTGGTTAGCTTCACGCCCCGGCCGCTTTACCTGTGGGAAAAGAGCCGCTGGTACCCATTGGACAGGAGGTTGGACCGGCCCCAGAGACAGTCTCTTGCTATGGGAAAGAGAAAAAATTTCTTGCCTCTGCCATGAATAAAACCCTGGCTGTCCAGCCCGTAGCCCGACGATATACCGACTGAGATATCCCGGTTCTTTCACAGAACAGCTAACAATAGCCTATCTCAAGAAATTCTCGGCATTTTACTCAAGAAGGCGATTCAATACCGTGCTCAAAAGACCCCGCCTCTGACCCCAACATCCTATTTTTCGCACTTAAATACATAAACATAATTTACCCGGGGATAAAACGACAGAGATGTGAAGCTAACCACTCACCATATATTGCCGAGAGAAAGAATAATGGAGCTACACCTCCACTCCTCCATATGTCTGCATGGCATTGGGCTTAACTAATTACGAGCAGGGACAACTATCGTCATTTAAGTGAAACGGCATCCGAGAATAAAAGAAACGACGAACGCACATGGATCCGGTACAGGTTATCTTCAACGCTTCAAAGTAGTGAAAGAAGAAATATGGGACAATACATGTGTGGTTAAGTATCGTCCAGAATTAAGGAAATCTTATATGCACCTCCTCTTCTTCATCAGAATTTTCTGAAAAATCTGGCACGTCTTCACCATCTTCAATAGTCTTCACTAAATCTACCGCTGACAACATAATCTCACCGATTTCACTTACTACATCACACGTGATTACAAAACTTAATCCATGACCTCCATGACGATTAGCATGGTCGGCATCGTCGGCGTGGTGGCGTCCTGACCACAGTGATCACTGATAACGACGCCATAGAAGTCAGTGACTGTCAGTGACAAACGAATGTCTCTGGCCTCTGATCGTCTCTGATTGGTTAATCCCCGTGGTTTCAACCATCACTAGAGTCACTGAGCAGCCCACAATACCGAGTATACCGAGGTTCAAGCGATTTCACTGCCACTAGCATAATTGGCCGAAATTCAGCATGTCGCTTCCATGTACACTTCATAACGTTATATCCTAGGAGATATAACTCTTCACAAATACCACTGAGAGAGCCTCATATGCTACAAAATTCGTTCTGTTCATAAATATTGGCATTAAACCTCATGCCTGTTACTTACACCCAAAGAAAACACTGTTCCCTAAGCTACCATCACAGTCTGGACTACAATTCAATTCAATTCAATTCTTTATTATTAATGTGCCGAGTCAACAGCCGCAAGGCCAATTACAGACTCAGCACAGTGTAGATGACTGAATTACATTACATACAAACTTATTAAAAGTCAAATACAAATTACAGTTAAGTAATTGGAAGAAATAATAATGAATAAAAGTAAAAGTAAACAAACAAATAAGTGATAATTATAACAGTAATAATAATTCCATTATCATTAAACTAAGTGCTATTACGAATAGAGGAATGAAACATTAATATTTAATTAAGAATTGAATAATATAGATTTTCTGAGGAAAATTACGTAACTCATTTTGCTTTACTGAACATGCAAATAATAAAAATACTAACAGTTATACTGTATTTAAAATTTGTTTGGGTAAAACATTCCTGGCTCCGAATACGTCAACCTCCCTGCAGACAACATTAGCAGCTGCTGCGCATCTAGCAGAGGGACAATTCTTAAATAAAGGGCAAACATTGAACAATGCAAAATCTCTGATATACCGAGCAGGAACTCGGAGACCAACAATTTCCAGGGCAGAAGGGCAGAATTTAGAGCCAAAATAAACTTGAATAAGAAAGAGAGCATCAAGGCGATGTCTCCTAG
>NW_019721788.1:572360-598973 GCF_002891405.2 Cryptotermes secundus | reverse complement strand
GATGATGATGATGATAATAATAATAATAATTGATTAGAAAACCGAGATTAACGGCCGTGGGGATCCGTTGTGCTGACCACGCAACACCCTCAATCCACAAAAGTTTGCACCAACTTCGCCGACATGCGGCGGTCGCTCAGTCGGTATAGTTCATTTGCGGACTACAGACCACGGATTTTTTTTTAACATTCATTACCTCTTGTTTGCTACTAAAGATATGCAATGTGTGGCTGAAGAATGTGGTGGTTTTTACAGTGCTACTGAGAAGGGGGAGGGGCGAATAAAAACAATTCACTAGAAAGGTAATACTATCATGTAATTAACAGTTTCTCAAAAACATCACTTTAAGTGCTCTCATGACATGTGATATATTCTTTAAGGCTTGATCAGACATGCTGCTTTGGACCTATACTTACATTCAGGACATGCTGTTAACTGCAAACACATTGCAGTTCTCCATGCTCACTTATAACTATACTATTGGAAGCAACTGCAGAGATTAAAGAACAGTTGGCAATAAATCCCCACCTTCCTACTTCATTCATACTGCTACAGCAGCACTTTGAAAACTGTTATATTTCACTGCTGCTCCTTGTATCAAAGTATTAGTAAAGTTGGTAACTGTAAACTTCTGCAGTCTGATATTGTGCACAGAGTTGAACTTTGGATAATGGTACAAAACTTAATATAGGTAAAACAAACAATAAATTTAAATTACAAATTATACAATATTGCTTTTATCACATTTGAAGTTTGTCAAAATTCCAGTTCTATTGGACTGTACACTCTTCTTCACCATCACACTGATTAAATTTGGTTTTCTACAACACTATGTTGTCCAAATTTTAGTATGCTTCTGTAACTTGGAGCTCCACTACACTGATGGATTCATCTAAACTTGAAAAATCTCAAAGAAAATTTGCAGCCTTATACTGCAGCAGAGCTGAAGGGAATATTTGGACTCAAGAGAGTTGAAGTGACAGGTGGTTGGAGAAAACTGTATAATGAGAAGCTTCATAATTTTTACTCTTTGCCAATTATAATCAGAATGATGAGATGGGCAGGGCATGTAGCATGAATGGGGAGAACAAGAATTCATGTAGGATACTGGTGGGAAAGCCAAAAGGAAAGAGACCACTACGAAGACTAAGATGTTGTTAGGTGGATAATATTAAAATTGATCCTAGATAGAAAGGATTGGATTGGATGGTATGAACTGGATTGATGTGGTTCAAGATAGGGACCAATGGAGGGCTCTTCTGAACATGGCAATGAACCTTTGGGTTCCATAAAATGTTCGGAAGTTCTTGAGTAGCTGCACAACTAGGGACTTCTCAAGAAGGGCTCTGCTCCATGTAGTTAGTTTAGTTACAGTGTACCTGATCCTTCTGGTGGCTTATTTTGCAATACATATATAGCATTACAGCATGAGCCCTGTCATAATTTTTTTCCAGGATGGGAGCAGCAAATTTTACAAACACAGAAGGCACAAAAGCTGCTTAATAATAAAATCCTATTTTTTTATTAACCATCTACACAACACTCAAAATCACAACATGTTTCAATCGAATATTGATCATCACATGAACATTTACAAACAAAAATAAAATTAATTGGTTGCACATTGTAACTTAATTTTGTTGGAAGTTGGATTCAGTTTCACTTAGTGTTGTCCTTAGAGTACAAGGGATATTTGGAAAGTAACCTCTGGCGAGCTGTTAACAAGCAATGAGAAAAACATTTTATTATATACAAATGAAATACATACATACTTAGGCTACTTCTCAACATAGTCACTGCTGGAATTGAGGCACTTGTTATATTTGGAAATAAGATTTTGCATGCCTGTGTCAAAGAAGTCTGCCACCCATGAGCTCAGTCATGTTCTGACACTTTCCAACAACTCATTATTGTTAAAGCACTGTGATCCCAAGCAGATCTTCAGGTAAGTCCACAGGCGGCAGTTGCTCGGAGTGAGATCAGGGCTGTAAGAAGGGTGGTCAAGCAACCCCAGTTGAAATGTTCCAGCAGTGCTCAAGTGCAAGCAGCTGTATGTGGATGCGCATTGTCATGGAGAAGCACTATGAGTACACTGTATATCAGCATTCCATGCCTTTTGTTCTGAATTGGATTTCATAGCACTCATGTTTTTATTGCAAAGAAAGTGGATAACAGCATGAATTTTTATTTACAGCTGGGGAGATTATCAATCGCAGGACACACCATAACTCACTCTGCAGAGACAAGAACAAACACCAGGTACCAGTTGTGATGGTTTATAAGAAAATGAGTCATGTGATGCTACCTTGAATGTGCGAGCTCTCCCCCACTCCTACACTGGTTACCTAAAATAAACATAGGTTACTTTCCGAATGGCCTTCATACATACGATAAGTGCATAATTATGTTCAAAATGTTTCTAACGGATTAAAGGGTTGATGGATATTATTTAAAGATATAACGTGAACTACGGTCAGAACAGGAGTCTTATACTGTGACTAGTCTCTGATAAAGTTCATTTATAAAACATCTGGTGTCTAACACAATTCAAGAGTTAGTTGTAAATGATTTTCTTGTGTTACTGATGGTGTGGAGATACAACAGCTTGTTTCATTATAGAATATAAACATTTATTAAATGAAGGACACAGAAAAAAAATAGTAATTAGGCATGACACTGACAAAATTAGAAGCTGATGGTTTCTACTAGAAAAACATTCCAAAGGATAATTTGATCATATAATAGTTCTAACTAAGGGGTATGTAAGATGGGAAGTCATAATGTTCTAATTATCACCATGAGAAAATCATAATTCCAAAATGTTGTTCTATATAGGAGATTTCCTGAGCTTACTGAACAGTCAAATCTTCCCGTGCCAAGTGGACAGAGGGAGCCACTGGAAGGGGTAGAAGCAAAATAGTGACATTGGTTGAGAAAGTGGAGGCTTGCACTGTGATATGGTTCCTGCATTTGCAAGAGAAGTCTGCCAGGGAGCTCCACGGCCAGATGACCGCTGTGCATCGGGAAGGTCTACCATCATATGACACAGTGGTCAGGTGGAAGAGGCGCTTTCATTGAGGACAGACAGACCTCGAAGATGAATTGCAAAGTGAAAGACCATCTCTCACTGAGTAACCAGGAATTGTGGCACAGGTGCAAGCTTTGATCCCATCTGATAGGAGCATAACCATCAAAGCTATTGTTCATGAGGTCCGCATTAGCCATGGGTCAGTTTTCAACATCATCCATGACTAGTTACATATGATAAAGGTCGCTGCACGTTGGGTGCCACGATTGTTGACACCAGTTGAAAAACAGGAACAGGTGGATGTGGCAAAGAAACTTTTGCAGTTGTATCAAGATGAAAAGTTGGAATTTTTTGACTGCCTGATCATGGTACATGAATGTAAGGTCTATCATTATGACTCTGAAACAAAGGAAATGAGCAAGTAGTGGAAACGTGCAGACTTGGTGCCACCAAAGAAGGCCAGATCCCAGCTGTCATCAGGAAAGGTGATGTTGAGTGTATTCTGGGATCGGCAGGGGGTCATCATGACTGACTACACGCAAAGGGCGTCACCATCACTGGCGAGTACTACCGGAACCTTCTGAGAAAATTATGGAAGGAAATCAAGAAAAAGCAACACAGAATGCTGGGAAAAGTCATACAACTTCTTCACGACAATGCATTGGCTTATGCTACAATGACACTTGCTGCCAGTTTGAGATATGAAATTCTCCCCCTCCACAATATTCACCCGATCTGGCACCGAGTGACTTCTTCCTCTCTCCATGGCTAAAGAAGCCACTTCTTGGTAAGCGACTGCAAGACGATGATGTAATTTCTGCAGTGGAGGACTTCCTAAACAGTCAAAATGAGACCTTCTATGATCAAGGTATCCAGAAGCTAATGCATCGTTGGGGAAAATGTGTTGCCTTACAGGGGGCATATGTACAGGACAAACTCACATACAATTTCCTGCATCTGTGTCTCTGTCTCTTCTGGGTGATAATTAAAATTTTATGACTTCCCCACGTACACCCTTGAGCAAAACTTCTGTTCAGAACTGTCTGTACCTAGTTTCATAATACCAGTATTCAAGACAAGCAATGTAATTGAAATGGGATCTGATTACACTTGTTCAAAGGCCATTTTTACGCAACAAACTTACACAATCAAAAACACGATCAAAGTATGCATCCCTTGCATATTTTTTTTACACATTAATAGGACAATCAAATCAAGGTGAATGAGATGGGTAGGCATGTAGATTGAATAAAGGAGACAGAAATGCATACAAGATTATAAACTTAAATGGAAACACCATTTTGGAAAACTCAGCACAAATGGAAGGATAACATTAAAATTAATTTCAAAGAAATAGGATATGAGCGTGTGGACTGGATTCAACTGGTTAGCATCCAGAGGTAGGTTCCATTAAAGGTGAAAAATTTCTTGAACATGTGGCCAATAATAACCAGTTTCGCAAGACAGTCTCTGGTCTATGGTGTTCGTTACCAGTAAATAATAACAGCTGACTTTTACATTCTTTTATTTTCATTTAGATGTTACAGAATATAAAGGGTTGACATTCTGAAACAACTCCTCTTTATGTCAGCCTTGTTCAAGATTTTAAAAAATTCTTATTACCTTTGCAAACCACATGGTATGCACTGTCACTACTTTTCTTATCTTCCTTATATTAAAGCCTTGGATGATTATCATTTTATAATTAGCCTGTCGATTTGTCATTATCTCACCAGTTCCATGGCCATGAAATACAAAAGTGATCTAACACAATGAGTACTAACAGTAGCAAAAAATATGGATATTTCATTATGGTTTATATGTTTATGTATATTAGTGCATAAAAAGAAGTAAACATCCTGTAATTCTACTTTTTTGGATAATTTATGTAGGTTCAGCTGGTTACAATGAATGTATTAAATATTATTAAATAAAATAGCTGATAATGTGTATGAAAACCGAAGGTGTCAGAACATTGTCATAAATCACATTTAATTAATTGCCATTTTCTTCTGTGTGATTCCAATGTGCATTTTGTTTCCTTTAGCTGCAAATATTTAAGTATGTAACTTAACACTAGTGACAGAATTTCTGTACCTTGCTTAATGGCAGTGCCAACTCAATTAGTACATTCTTGTAAGTTCTTTTTTCAGTTCCTGGACATGAGGATTTAGCATTACTGTTTCCTTATAGTGCTTCTTCATTTATCATGCTGACACCAGTTGAGATCTCTGTTCATTATAACTGAAATTATTACTTATTGGTCCTGCAGAAGTGAATTTAATGATATGCCTATTCTGTTTCATACACAAAACTACTTAACAGATTCTGATGAAATATAACACTGGTGAGTCTAGAATAAGGCTGTTCAGCAAATTTAATTTGGTTCACACCAATCCAAAGTGTAGTACTAGACTTTGACATACAAATCATGGTTTCATTCTTTGCAGGGGCAGCAATTTATGTGTCTCACCACATGCAGACCATCTCTGAGGCCCATCCAGCCGCCTATCCTTCCTCCAATTACTACCAGTCTTTAAGAAAGTATGAAGCTATACCTCCACTTCTCCATATACTTCTCACATGATGTTAAACTCAGCACAGGGAGAACTCCACTGTTTATCTTAGCAGAATGTAACCTATATTTTAAATGAAGCTCAAATTTAAAAAATGGCTGCATCATATAAAAAGTACCACTTGATATAATATACAGATTTTACTAAGATGTGTATATGTCATTTAAAACATTTCCAATACAATGTTCCTAATGAGAAATGAAAGAAAAATAGATGTATCTCTATGTAGCACGTTTTGATTAACTGTCAACAACATATTTACAACTGCAATAAATGAATGTCAAGAATAAGAGATGCACAACTGTCAGTGAAGTTTCAAAAATACACATATCCCAAACAGGACTATGCCCCCATGCACTGAATGCTTTATACTGTCACATGCGTAGGCATGAAGGAATAAATTACACAGTGTTAAAACTGGTTGTACTGAGTCACAATGTTTGAGAATTGGAGTAAACAACTGCCACTAAACTTTTCATTATGAGTCATGGTCATACACTTGTGCCAGTTGTGGAAATATGAGTTTCCTTGTCAAATATCAGCCACCTATATGGATATAATTCAGTAGTAATAAACAAAACAGAAAAAGAAAATGTCTGGAAACAAATGAACACACAGCAATTAATTCACTCATTTAACTGCTGTTTTCAAGATAATCTCTTCAGCATACAATGTTTCTAGGAATCACGTGCAATCAGAATGTAACAGCAACAGCACATGTCAACAAAAACAGTGTGAGCCATTCCAACTAGTGGCGTTTTTCTCCATCTTGAGTCAATATTTTAAAATACTTATTTATAAAAGTGCAAAGTAAAAATAACATACATTGCATATAATAATAATAGTTTTCTTACCTGTTACTCCTTTTTAAACACAGAGTTGTTAAGCATCTGTGTTATTTTTATTTTCAGGGGTACATGTTTCTGTAGTATCCAACCTACTGTCCATCCCTCTTCAACCTGTTTACTTCATTTCTCAAACATTGTGACTAGTGATGAGTCTATAGTCTGATCTGTTCCTATCTTCGGGTGACTGGCTGACATTATACTCATAGTTACATACCACATTTGCCCATATACATCTACACATAAGATGATGTGTTTTCACACTTAGGCATCTGAAAAAGCAAGGGTTGTCTTACCCTCACACACTTGGAAAATACTGTGCTGTAATTGAAGCTTTTACATCAGAGTAGTATTCTCGAGGCTATTTCACAGCATTCTTATTCTTACATTGCTGGAAAATCCAACACTGCTATGTGCAGTGTCAGAAGCAAATGGGAGTGCTCTTCTTGATCAGAAGTCTTCTGGCCGAAGCTTTATTGCACATATACGTGTATTATTCCCAGATTTAAAAATTGTGAGAAAGCAAAAAAGGAGTAAAATACTGTGGTAAAAATTATGGGTGATCATGCTGAAAAGAGATCTTCAGCAATGTCACAGACATCAAAAGGAATGCAACTGTAGCTATTATGCAAAAGAACATAACAAAAATTCTGTTACTGCAGTAAATGCACATCACTGGAGGAAACTACAGGAATGAGGCAGTGTCATGAGGGGGGGACACGTGTACAGCTCAAACAATGAGTATACAAAGACAATGAAGAACAACTGCTCATATTTGTGCTTGGAAAACATAAATATGGGCTCCCCAGTTCATGAGACAATATGTACTTCAACCAAACTGTTTTTGTAGGATTTGAGGGTCTCACAGCAGTGGTTATTAAAAATTGTATCTATATCTATATATACACACACACACACACACACACACACACATATATATATATATATATATATAATGCCATGTAATCCATAGTATGTCAATTGATGCATCAGAGGAACATATATGAAGATGGAGACTATATGTTCCTGAAAAAGTAACCTGACTTTCAGTGGACTATATGCAGTTGTATTCCAGAAGACAGGACTCTCCATGCATGCAGCACAAACATGCAGACACACACAAGGTAAAAAAAAGTAAGTAAAGGTATCCTTGTAACAGGCCCTGGAGGCCCATAGGGTTGTGAAATGTTGAGGTTCCCACATTTTCTAGACAATCGGCTCATAGATGGCGGTAAGGTTGTCAGCCTTATGTACCAGCTGCCCTTTACCCCCAAGAACATTCCAAGAACATTCCTGGTACTCATTTCTGTTAGAGGCTGAGTCAACCCCAGGGCCAAAGTGTGGCTGGAAGGATTAGGTAAATTGAAAAAATCCACCTCAACAGGATTTGATCCCGCGACCTCTGGCTTGTAGCATAGTATACAAAAGGTATACTCCCAATTATCTGTGCTAATGAAGGGAAAGAGAAATATGAATAACTGAAACACAAGGGTAGTCCAAATTTCAGGTGTGACTGGGAGACCACGATGACTGTTGAATATAGAAATCAGGAATGCAATGATGGTGTACAACCCATTCAGTTATCTCAAAAACTTTACTGATAGTAAAATATATATTATGTTTCCCTATAACTTTTGTTCATAACACTCTTTGTAATAGTAAGTATTTAGTGAATAACCCTCAAGATACATATAGAAATGAGTGTGGGGCTTCACACAAAAAGGCTGTTAAAACTGACTGTTGTAAATGAAAACTGAAATGGTTTCACAATTCCGTGGCCTGTAGTCCTCAAGTGAACTATACTGACTGAGCGACCACCGCTTGTCGGTGAAGTTAGTGCCAAATTTTGCAGACAGAGGTTGTCACATGGTCAGTGCAATGGATCTCCACGGCAATTAATCTCGTTTTCTTAAACTGGAGCAGCTATTTCCTTTGAAATAGCTCCTACATTATCTTCATGAGGCTGAGTGGACTCCGTTCCAGACCCACTACTTCTCAGAAAATCTGGTAGCACCGGGAATCGAATCCAGGACCTATGGATCTGTAGCCAGGAACTGTAATCACTAGACTACAGAGGCAGTCCACGGTTTCAAAATTCATCATAAAATTCTACAATATCAAATTTCACAAAAGTCCATCCAATGGTTCATGAGTTTATTCATGTATCAGACATAGGGAGAGACAGATGGATAGACCAAAAGAACTTAACAGGCACTCCACAGAGTTGTGTACTCACCTAAAAATGGTGGACAGACAAGCCACAGACTGGATAATTGGGAGTATACTGTATACATATTGATGCTTGTTTGCACATACGTTTACTAAAGAAATTTTAGATTTAGATATTCTTAAAATATGTGTATAGAATTATAGTATAGTCCCATTACATCTGACATCAGAATTGAAAGTGGCAGTCTAGTAACAATACCTTCCAAGAAACATCCAGAATAACAATGAGGTCCAAAACACCATAAATTGATATTAACAAACTGAATATCAGACAAAATGTTAAATACAACTGTACACAACCAAAACTTCAAAAATAAAATGACATGTAATCTTAGAAAAACATCAGTGTAATATAAATTTTATAGATATAACACCACAATAATACAAATATAAATCATATACACAACTAGGATATTTACGAGTATAACAATAAATAGCCTGTATTACTACATACACAAAATTCATGACACATGCCACAAAACTTACTGACTTTTATATCAGAAACAAGAAATGTATGTAAACAGATTCTGATGTTATTTGTAATTATATATGTTTTATAATTTCATATTATTATTTTGAAAATTTTAAAATTCAATTAACAGATACAATAAGCCCATTTACATAGAAGGCAACTTCCATAGAACAGCAGTTTGGTTGAACCACATATTTGTATGACCTGGTGATGACCTACTAAACATCAAAATATGTAGATGAGCAATGATAAGACACTGTTATATAATTTGGAAAGAGTTATGTACAAGTACTTAACATTTAAGACATTATATTCAGTAAACTTTCGTTTAATGTTCCTTGAGTTAACATTTTTCATCACTCAATGTTCTGTTTCAATAATCTCAGCGTTAAATTTCCTTCACTTAAGATTTTCAATTCAGTATCCAATTTCACTGCTGCACAAAGAACATAAAATGAGGGATCCACTGTATAGAAAATAAGGGAATGACAGTGACTGCAAGGCCTGGACTGCTTTGAGCAATATGACTTTATCATTAGGAGTTCTTTTAATTAATACAGTTTATTATTACATGCTAACACTTTGTTCCTATGCATTTATAAAATGTAATGTTTTCATAACAGTCTTCACATGCACATTTGAATGCATTACATTTCTTTGATTCTAAGATACTGAACAGGGTACATATATCCTTACTGAAATACAAGCCTGGCCAGTTACAACAAGGTTAAAGGTAATTTTTTTTATGCTAGTGGGGTGGGACTAAGTCCCTTGTACTGCGGCC
Organism: Cryptotermes secundus; assembly: GCF_002891405.2. Classification (NCBI taxonomy): domain Eukaryota; kingdom Metazoa; phylum Arthropoda; class Insecta; order Blattodea; family Kalotermitidae; genus Cryptotermes; species Cryptotermes secundus. The sequence goes on along the minus strand of NW_019721788.1, from coordinate 589,039 downwards.
ACTTCTGGCCTATTGTACCGCCCCAGATGATAGGTGGGGGCGACTGTAGAGCAATTGGTGGAATGAAGATTGGCAGGGGAAACCGAAGTACTCGGAGAAAACCTGCCCCAGGACCACTTTGTTCACCACAAATCCCACTTGACCAGACCCAGGATTGAACCTGGGCTGCCACAGTGGGAAGCCAGTGACTAACCGCTTGAGCTATGTTGCAGTAGGTTAAAGGTAAAAGATAAAGCTGTTCCTTTGCTTAATTAATTAAGCACAACACCATGAAAACATATGAGGGAGTGGAAGTATAAGTCAAACGTTTTTGACCTCAGCACTAGATGGAGGTGTGGTTAGTTTCACTCCCTGGCTGCTTTACTCCAAGGGAAAGCACCCCCAGTACACATTGCATAGGAGGCTGGGTGGGCCCCACAGCCAGTGTGCACAAAGAGGAATAAAAAAATCTCTTCCTATGTTGATATAAATATATTGTCCTCCAGAAATTTTAAATGAGAGTCATTTTATATTCAGGTAAATAAGGCATATATATATATATACTCAGTTCTTTAAGCGGAGGATGCAATAAAACGTAGAACTCTTTGCATATTAACACATCGCGGACTGGCAATTTTAATATTTAAATCACCCTGGGGACCAGCATTATTAAACCTACTACCCTAACTTGTACACTGTTCATTTTAAAAATTAATATAAAACCTCCTAATTAATTTTATGAAGTAAAATTTTTGGAGAACACTTACCAGTCCTCCTAGAAGTGCTTGAGAGTGTGATATTTCTGGAAACATTTCCCTTTGTGAAGTGGCATTACACAGAACTTGCAATGTAGACAGTCATACTCCATTTTCTTTTTGTGAACTGTGCAAACACAGCATTGCCTAGAAGGATGCTTCCTCTTGGGATGTTCACTCTTCACAATTTTCACAAGAGTATCTTTCCGCATATCACCTGAGAGTCCCCCTGGGGGGTCCACATGAGGCCTGCGTGGGGTGGGAGTTGATGGGCCCGCTTGCACTAAGTCTGTGTCTGACTCTGGTTCTGCCGCCACCATCTGGTCTGTAGCCCAGGCCTTTGCCACATTCATCAGAAATGCTTTGTATTTCAATTGCAAATCAGGGTTTAGATCTTTGTGATTTTTTTTAGATTTTTTCCTGTCCCCACAATGGTCCTACCCACATTTTCGTCAGAGCTACTGTCACTTTTACTGTCTGTGGCCACAATTCTTTGTTGTCCCCTGTCACTGCCACTGTCTGAGTCACCATCACTATGCATCTCACAAGGCACGTAAGCTAGATCATTGGAGAAGAATTTGTTCTTGATCCATACTCCACCACTAACTACTGGCTGATATATACAACTTGAAGACAGGCAAATCATTTTCCTTTAGAGCGTATTAAGAAAACAGTGAGGTCATGTTACTGAATACTACGCAAACATTCCGGAGTTTTATGGCTCAGTAGCCCTGCAGCTGCGTGGCAAAAGAGCAAGGTACAGTGTGTTGCAACGTAACGTGTCCTAAAATCATATCATGCGACCAGTCTGCCACGTTTAAAAGCGAAAAGCATGATATCATGCGACCAGTCCTCAATGTGTTAAGAACAAACTATTTTATGTCCTCTCTTTGATTTATGGTGATGTCACAAAAACAGCCACAGATAATGATCAGCAAAGATATGTGCAGAATTTATACCTGATATCTTTGTATTACAAATGAGACCCTGAGGTGAAATAATAATTGAATTTGTATTCAGCTTCAGAGTTGGGAAAACATTTTTCCATGACATAAGCATAGTTGGCAGTAACTGTAAAATGCACCCATTTAAACCAGTTATTTCCTCTGCAAGTGTGAATAATCACAGGCTTGAAATATTTTCCACAGTTCTATAATACACAAACACAGATCTCTGTGTCAACACGTCAAAAATGAGGAAAAGATATACATCTGTCTGAGATTATTCATAACACATACCTTCTAAATATGTGTACAGTTCTCTGTGAAATACCAGACCTGCCTCCATATCAACAGCTCAGACCAAAAGTGTGGGCATGGATTTCTTGCCAGGCCACGCTTCCTTTGCATACTTCTTTTTCCTAGGTTCATGACTGAGTTCAGCTGCAGCAGCAGCCAGGGGTCCAACCTGTCCTGGCACCACACTTGGTGGCAGAGGAGCTGGTGCCATTTCCACTTCAGGAGCAGGGTTTGGCAGAGCAAGACCTAATCGTGAAGCCAAGGCTGAAGAGAAAAGGAGAGGGTTGTTGCCACTTGGAGAAGCAGGTATTCCTGAAACAGGATCACAATTTCATATCAGAGTATCAAAACCTTACATTATTCATGTTTCTGACTGACTATTACTTTGTGAGATCTTGCACATGATGAACACAGCAAAGAATCTTTCTTCATGGAGTCACACCAAAGGAGCTTAATAAATTCAGTGCAGGACATGCAGCAACTCCTCACTTTACAAACATTCAGGCAAAATTTTCGTAACTATAACACATAATATCCCATTATCAGTACAAATAAAAATTTTTGCTACACTGAGAACATCATCTTTCCTACCCTGACATCCATCTATGCAGCACTTCTGCCTTGTCTGTTGTGTGGTACATTCAATTTTTGTTTTATCTCAAAATGTCTTGTTAAACCTCATTCACCAGGCCCATGGTATGGATGTAGTATAGTATTGTTTAGCCAGTGTCTCATCTTACAATGTATTTGTCCGTTCTGTTGACCCATGCTGTACTCAGCTGGCTCATGCGTGTTGCATCCTGGCATCCTGCCATTCCTTAACCCCATCCCCACCGGCATTATGCTGACGTCTTTACCACTACTTCTACCTATGTAGACCATTTGCCCTTCCTTCCCGCTGATGTCTCGGAAGGAAGTATGTGTGTCTGGGCACTCTGAAGGACTACGTAGTCTTGAGAGGTTGCTTACCATCCACCGGAGGACTAGGAACTGAAATACTATTTTGGACTTTGTATTTCTAAAGTTATGTTTGACAATCTCCATCTGGCTGGTAAGGGTATGGATGCCCGCAGTCACAACAGAATATTTTTGATTCCAGTGCAGTTGCAACCATGTTCATTTTTGTTGTACTAGTATTATTATTTTTGCTGACCTTTGGTGTAACCTGTTTGATGGCTTTAATGAGGCTGGTACAAATGGGGCAGTTTAGTTTTATATTTGTTACAACTGTCCATAACAGGCGATTACTTGGGCAATCACTACTTTGGGTTGTTGTGCCTGGCCCTTTTGAGTTTTATGCCTTGCTTATTTATTTCTGTATATTGTGTGTGTGTTTCTTTTTTTGTTATCTTGGTGATTAAATATTGTTATTGTTTGTTTTGAAAGCCTGCATATATGTTATCTTCTCCATAAATGCTTGGATACCCATGAATACACTGGGGAGCTTGCAAATGCGACAACAGAGCCAGAGACAAGGGCTGCTCCTCCCGACTTCTATCTTATGAAGTGGTAGTAGGTGGTAGTACAAGTAGAGAGAGTGAGAGAAGGGGAGGGGCGGTTAACTGGTAGCTGCTCCTCCTGACTTCTATCTCATGAAGTGCTAGTAGGTGATAGTATGAGTAGAGCGTGAGAGAAGGGGAGGGGCGGTTAACTGTAGGGAATATAAACTGAGTTGCAGTTTATATTCCCTACAGAACGGACAAATACATTGTAAGATGAGGCACCGGCTAGACAATTAATGTCAATACTACACTACATCCATACCACGCGCCTCCAAAGCAGTTTATTAAATGAAGAAAGCAGTCTTCTGGGATTTGGCACCGTGTATATGTGGTGTTAACCGACGTTTCGGAGGAACGTATCGCCTCCATTTTCAGGGTAGAAGAAAAAATATAAGAAATCTTCAAGCGAAGAGACCGTGAGAAATGGTAAAAGCAGACTGTGTTGGAAATATACACAGCTATGTGAGAGCAGAGAAGGAAGGGGGGGAAGGGCAAGTATATGTCGGTTAACACCACATATACACGGTGCCAAATCCCAGAAGACTGCTTTCTTCAGTCACCACCGTGAAAGCCTCAAATCTTACATAGTTTATTACATGTATACAAAATCCAGAATATACCATTACGTCCATGGGAATATAAAAATTGCAACAACCAACAACTGACTTGATGATATAAAACATCATTCGAAGAGTCTTAACCTTGTTTTACCCTATAACTTTCATTTTTATATAGTCTAGTTCACTGTACTTTTATGCCAAGCATTTTATAATGTAATATTATCATGCATCCAGTTTTACCAGTCCTGCAGTTCAGTGGTGTGAATATGTGAATCATGTATTTGCCTGATAATGGCTTTAATAGCCAAAATATGTAGCACAAGCCAATCGTGGCCTTGACCTTGATACTGTTGTGTTGTGATGGATTTTAATAAAGAAACTGTATAACACAACAGGATCCATGAAATGAAAATTCCCTGATATAAGTACATGTATGTATTACCTCAACTCACCGCATTTCTAAATAGTCTTTAGATTAACAGAGAATTCATTTTTATTTAATGAATGTTCACATAACACACGACTAACAAAGACCTCTTTAGAAAAAGAGGAATAGGTACATAACTTTACCTGCTGTGGAATTCATCTGGGTTGTAATGATTTACAATCAAACGTACCCAACTTAACAAAATTAAGTTACCTGCCGGAGAACTGGTGGATGTCCCACTACTGATGTTACCATGACTTTCAGGAGGCAAATCCTGATAAAGGTGAGGCATGATAGCAGAAGGATGGAGATGCTTCATTAAAGTTAGACGATCATCTGAGCTATTTGTTAATCCACTAGTGGGTCCCATTCCATCCACCCGTTGACGCTAAAATGAAATGCACATGAAATCTTTATTCTCAGCAGTTCTGTTTTTAAACTGAGTATGGAAAAGATGGCAAAAAATTAATGATAGGTGACTGTGTAATAAATTGGCTGTGAGTTCAAATGCATTTTCTAAAGTAAGATTATGTGGGTAGAACCACTGTACAGGAATATTATATTGTCACAATTTTAATGACTATAGAGGAGGTTTGGATTGGTGACTGGATTTACTGAACGCTTACAATTTGTAACTACATGTAAGGATTATGTTCTCACTGTTCTACACTCCTCACAAATCACTACAAGACACATTATGTCTTCTCAGTCTGTTACAGTCTTCGCTGTGTGTTGTTTGGCAGTGACTACCAACAGTGGACATTTCCCTTCCTCTGGGTTCCCAAACTGTCCTTGGCCTTAGCTACCAGCTTCTCACTGGAACAGCTGACAACAACTGAATCTCAGTGGTTATCTCACTGCAACTTCTAACTTGTCCTGCTTATAACATTTCGGCACAGATGATGTAGATAACAGCTTCCCTCTGTTACAGTGTGTTGCTTAGCGATGGTATGACATATTCTATTGGATGACAGCTTCCCTCTGTTACAGTGTGTTGCTTAGTGATGGTATGACATATTCTATTGCTGTGTGTGTAGCCATCAGCACAGACCATGCAGAAAACACCATTCCTCCGTTGTTTATGGGCCGCTGCCTAGTAATGGCCTGCTGTTGTGACTCCATAATTCTTGCTTTAAGAGCATATGCCACATTGATCCCTCCTTAAAGCTGCTCATCCCAAGTAGCCTATGTGCTTGCCACCATTCCTTCTTTTCTGAGGGGACGTGTCTATGACATGTGATTGACTCACCTTCCTTCCCCCTGGATCAGTTTTCACAGTGATTATTCCCCAATTGCTCCTGCTGCTCCTTCCTTAAGGCTGCTCATCCCTAGTGGTTCCCTGATAATGTGCAAGCTGGTCCAGGTGTACCACAATCTACCATTCCAAGGGCTGTGCTTTTGACATCATTTTTTTCATTTCAGAGGTGCCTGACCCCTCCACAATGTCAGGCAATCACCCCCCATAACTCAGTTAATGACCCAAATATTCGTTTTTCATTCTCCAGCTCTACAGTCTTCCTGAAGATCCTGCTGAATGTCCTCCCCTTCCTCAGAGGTAGCTGCGTCTTGTGCTTGGTCCTTTATATCATTGTTGCATTCTGGGCCTTTCTGTCATCTCTTCTTGACTGTTGCTCCTATATGACCATGTCCCTTAAGCCATGCAGGAACGGCACAGTGGATCATCCATCTGTGGGTGGCAGACAACTTCCTGTGGGACCCACAATTGTCCTGGGTCACTTCTTTGGCTGTTGGCAGCATCCTACAGTTAGGTGCCAGTCCCCATATTAGTCCATACACTCCTCATAGCTAGCTTCTATCTTGGTTTGGTGGGTATCCATCTGGGAGCTGAAACTGCCTCGAGGGACCTCAACCTTCTCATTGTTGGCCTCTATCTTGGCTTCCAGCCTTGCTGTCGTTTCTTCTTTTATTTCCTTTAGGTTGACATCCATCTCGCTTAGTTGGTTTTCAATTCTTCTCAGTTGGTTATTCCAGCATTCATTTCAGCCAGCAGGTTTGTCATCATTTGTTCCATCTTCATAGTGTGGCGATATGAGTATTCAGTGCAATCTTCAATTCAATAACTCAATCAATCCAATTGATCAGCCAACCCAATCCCACTTCTGACACCAGTTGTCATGTGACAGAGTGACTACAGATGGGATTTGGATTGGTAATTGGATTTATTGAATTATTACAACTCATAACTACAAGTAAGGACTATGCTCTTACTGTTCTACACACTTCATAAATCACTATAGGACACATTAGGTCTTCTCACTCTGTTACAGTCTTCACTAGCCATTGCTTGGCAGTGGCTTCCAACAGGGCACATTCCTTCCTCTGGGTTCCCGAACTGTACCCTGCCTTAGCTACCAGCTTCCACAGCAACAGCTCACAACTGAACCACAAGCAGTTTACTAATTCACCCACCAACTCCACTAACTCCTCATCTTGGCCACTTGCCTATCTTGTACCTTGACCACTATCTTTGAGTCTATGCAATTGGTTAAGCATATTTTAACCTCCCTATGTGGGCCACTGTTGAGGAGGGACTTGTATTTTTTTCATTCCAGTTCACATGGAAAAAGCTTCCTAAACTCACTTCCGTCCATATACATGCTACACCCTTTCTCCTGTCCATCTTGTGATGTGTAGTATACAAAGGACATCAAAATCTTTATGATCAAGTTCTTTACTCTTAGCAAGCTTCCAAGAAATTTCTGTTAATGCAGTAAAATTCATGCCACCAGTAAACACTATCTTCTTCCACTTTACCTGCTGAGCACCCATTACTCATTTCTTTTGTGGAATTCTCTTCTCTCCTCCTCCTGCTAAAGAGTGGTATTGTAGAATTTTCCATGAAATTCTCAGTCCAAACACCCTGTTCTGCAGTCACATCCCATAGTTACTGCTCAAACTGCATAGTGAAATTCAATGGAAAATGTGCAAGATGTGTTTAAAACATAAGAAATCAAATGAACTAAACATTCAAAATAAAAAAGAAATTTTAGATTCAATCAGTAAAGGTGTTGGCCTGATAGTGTTTGACAAAAGGATGCTGACAATATCTGGACTTAAGAGGGATGAAGTAGCAGGAGGCTAGAGAAAACTGAACAATGAAGAGCTTCATGTACACCTCATTAAATATTATCAGAACAATAAAATCATAGAAAATTAGATGGACAGAGTATGTAGAAAACACAGGAGAGGAGAGATTTGCATACAAAGTTTTGGTAGAAAAACCTGAACAAAACAGGCCACTACAAAGACCTAGACACAGATGGGAAGACGGCATTAAAAGATTTTGTAGAAATAAGATGGGAGGGCACGGACTGGATTCAACTGGCTCAGTATAGGGAACAGTGACAGGTTCTTGCAAACATAGTAATGAACCTTGAAAGAGTATCTGAGCAACTATTAGCTTCGCGAGAATGACTCAGCACCATGGAGTAAGTTAGGTAGTTAGTTCATTAGTCAGTTAAAGGTGTCAGCTAGTGAACAATTACTCAGCACTGCTGCGTGATTTTCTTAGAAAATGTATGTATTGTATTAGTCTCATAGTACACAACATCACAATTACTGCAGTATTAGTAATTTACATGATATTTTGTACTGACTCAGTTTACTGTGTTGTATTCTCAGAACAGTAATTTTAAACCCCCCAGCGCTATAGGGGTGGCAGACATGTTTTAACTGAGGGGACAGTAATATTAGAACTGGAAAAATGCAATTCTCAGCAAGTTGGACTGCACCATGTGACCACGGATAAATTCCATGCACAGCCAATGAAGGTTACCATTATAGTATTTGTTTTATGTAGTGTTACCACTGAAATCTTAAATAAGGGCACTTGAATTGTGCTTAATTTAGACATTCTAATATTATGTTGCAATGTTATGGACATAAATTGCTTAAACATAACTGCTTAAATTGGTGGCATTTGAGTGGAACCAAAAGAAACCAACATAGATATGTTGCATTGTATTTTATAAACCCCTCCTTCAAAAACACACAAACCACTATTTAAACGTGTACTTTTCAAAGAATTTCTTCACTATGTCCCTTGTGTAGCTGTCCAAATTATGGGAGGGTCAACTGTTTTTTTTGTATGGTCAGGGTTCTGTGAAATTCATCACTTTCGTCTCACAGTTGGATATTTCCTTCTGAGACATGTAGTAGGTGGCTTGGTTCAAGCTTGAAGCCAGCTGCACATCAGTAAATCAGTGAAGTTAATGCACAACTTGAGACCAGTTTCTTTAGAAATCCTCAACTACGACTGCGGAAGTCGTAATTTTAGCAGGGTCATCCTGGACCCATGCTACCCCCAAATTCCAGTTTGAGGGTCGCACAGCAGGTGGCAGAGTTCACCTCTAAACTCTGGCTGCTTGAGAATTTCTTTTTCTAATTTAAGCATTCCAGCTTGCCCAGTCAGCCAATCAAAATCTGAGATGGGATGTCCTTTGCCTGAATTTTTGTAACCAGGGCAGATGTCTATCTTCAGAGGGATACTTGGTTGGAAGGCTCCAAAAATTAGACTTATCAGGGATGCACATGCTCAGTATTTCTGATCACCCATTTGTTCACTTGTTTGTTGTTCATCTTGAACTAGTGTGTCTTAGGAATCAGTGATAGGACCTAAACCCAGTAATCAATTAAGTTGATCATTGTTGCGCATCTATCTCTTTAGTAGTGTTATACTAATAAAGACTTGAAACTGCCAATTGGTGTTTCAGTGCCGATTGTCCTACACCTGAGCGCCCTTTAATCATCCAAGTCACGGCCAGTCAACACGACCTGAGAGGAGTTGGTTTCTCTATTGGAACTAGGCAATTACAAAAACAGCTACACTTTCACTTCTTCCAGAAAACCACCATCCTCAGCTAAAGCTTAAGTGTTTCACAAACCATTTCTCTCCTGGAAGGAAAGAAACTCTGTACTACTGTACATTTCAATTATCAAACTGAAACAGGCTGCAAAAATATAATTTCCTTAAAAAGTACAGAAGCAACCACAATATTGAGTTTTGTGAATTAGCTTTAAAATCATACAGGTACATAAAAGATCTGCCCTGAATCCCTCAATAACATGTTTCACATATCACTGAGGTAGCAGGGAACCTGCTGAAACTAATACATTTAAGGGAAACAAAGATGGAAGCTATGGGCAATTATCCATTAAGACTTTAATAACTTATAATTAAGGATTATTCAACACATACTAATGTGCCATGTGAAAGGTAAATTTCTTTGCTTATGTCTCTATTCCAGACAAGATGAGAATACATAAACATGAAGTACCTTTGTAGGTATGACGGTTGTGTGAATCATATTTCTAAATCTGCCAACTGATGGATCCACATCTTCAGGATTGATTACTTCTTCCTCTTCACTAAAGGTCAGAGATTTCTTCTTACGTTTACGTGATGTTGGGCGAATCTCTTCATCTGGAATACCTAACATTGAAATTCGACGATTGTGAGCTGTGTTGAACTCAGTAAGGTTCTGGAACAATGACGCGAATACAATTAGCAAGATAAAGCAAAGCCAGTTCATTCAATCTAAAACAAATATTTTACATTATGATGCACTGCCCAGGCATAATTTTACAGACAACTGCTCAGCATTCCTTTTGACCCATACGAGGCTCCACTTCCTCTCCCTCTGCCCTGAGTCTCTGTGACCACTTTTTCAACTAGCCTAATGACAACTAGTATGTACTGAGCACAGACACTCATGGAAACCTCACAGCAAGACTGCAGAATTTAAATAAAGGAATTAACAACATGTGTAATCAACTTACATCCAATTCAGTCTCTGTTTCTGGCAAGCCTAGCAAGCCACCTTCAGCTTCCTCTGATGTCTTCTCCAGTTCCTCAATGATTGGTCGAGCTCCTGTTTGAGGGCGTTCACGAATTATGTAATATCGTGTAGAAGCACCAAAGTGAAACGTGCTATCAATTGGAAGCTGTGTTGGTTTATGGGATTCCAGACGTAAAGAACCAATAAATGTTCCATGAGCTATAAACAGAAAGGAATGAGTCAGACAGTAACTGGAGGAACAGAAATGCAGACGGTAATAATAATAATAATAATAATAATAATAATAATAAGGGGCCAAGGGGAAGAAGAGGCAGATCCTCTCCGACCCCAGGAATATAGATGCGAATATATAGCCTCTCTATACTCAAGACCGTCCATGCATGATGAAGAATCACACCCTACAAGAGGTAGCCCCGTTGAACACCTTAACAGAACATGGCGGATCTAGAGGAGTAAACCTCGAAAAAAAAATCCCCTAGCCCAAAGTGTACACTACTGTGCTGATGGACTACAGGAGCACCTGCGGCGGAGGGTGAGAAGCCATAAACGGTGAACTCCAAGGAAAGGCGACCCTTGGTTACAAGCAGCCTTACTGCGGCAGGCGGGGCAATATCGCAGCGGACAGAATAATTCCCTAGCTACTCGTGGGACAGCAATGGAAAAAAAATGCAAATGAATATATGTACAAAGGCAGAAGGAGTAGAGCGCAATCCTCTAATGATCAACAAGGCGAGAATGGTAACCACAAAGAGGAAACTCAACGTGGACCACCTCCAAAACAACCCAACGTCGGGGAACCAAACAACAAAGACAAAGCTAATATACGGACCCAATGGAACAAAGAGGAAATGAAGGAAGTTGTGTGGTGTTTCCTGGCATCAACAGGCAATTACAAGGAATTGAAGTACCAGACAACTGGTACTCACACGTGCCTAAGTCAGTATGTGAACATGAGGATATAACCGTGTTATGGAACCAAGGCGTACAAACAGAGAGGTTCTGGCAAACAGGCCAGACATAATAATTAAAAACAAGCAAAAGAAAACTTGCATACTTATAGATGTATCAGTACCATCAGATAGGAATGTAGTACAAAAAGAAGCAGAGAAGAAATTAAAATATAAAAATTTAAGCATCGAAATTCAGCGAATGTGGAACATGAAATGTTTTGTGATACCAGTAATTATTGGAGCCACGGGTACAGTCACGAGAGGGTTGAGAAAATATTTGGAACTAATTCCTGGTAAGCAGTCCATAGATTCACTGCAAAAAAACAGCTATCCTGGGAACATCACACATACTATGGAAAGTGCTACAGTGTGAAGCTTGAAGCCTGAGTGGTGAGGTGCATCACTGGTTCAAGAAAAGGAATACCAGGAAATAAACCTGTGACAAGAGATGATGATGATGATGATGATGATGATAATAATAATAATAAATAATAATAATAATAATAATAATAACAACAACAATAATAATAATTCAATTTGTGTTTATTTACATGCAAACTTAAAGAGTACAGTAGCCAATTACAAAGTTAGCACAAATACACAGAAATACACAAAATAATTAAAGAGCAAAATACAAAATACGACAGTCTATATAACAGCAATAGATTAATAACAATTCCAAGAAAAATTAACGTTAGTTTTAACGGGCGAAAAAAATAAAATAAGTACATTCCAATAGTTATGCCATTTGTGGCAAGAAAGGACAGTACATGTACACAGAAGTTGATAATAATAATATTTATAATAATAATAATAATAATAATAATAATAATAATAATAATAATAATAACGCAATTAATAATTATAATAACTCTTATCAACATAAATCAAACATATTTCTGAGAAGTGAGAAAAGTAAAATATATACAATCAGTATTTAGATTGGAATAATCATGGCAGCAATAATGTATAAAAGAATTAAAGTTTTAATGGATCAATGTATAAACATACTAATTTATTCCAACTTTTTGTTTATTTACATGCTAAATATGATGGAAATGGCCCTGACTGCAAACATGTCAAGATCTTTACCCACAGAGTTGGCAGCATAGGAGCACCAAGCAGGACAGTGTTTATTAGAAGGACAAACACCAAACAGTGAGAAGTCCCTAAGATTGCTGGGAGGAACACAAAGGCTAACATTTTCCAAAAGGAAAGAGCAAGATTTAAGTCCACGACAGACCTGAATAAAAAAAAAGCGCATCAAGGTGATGTTTCCGTTTACGTAAAGGTTTTAGACTTAATTTCTCTAAGGCATCTGCATAAGTATATGGAATATGAGCGAAGAAACGATAAGAATGGACGGACATAAACTTCTGTTGGATGCGATCAAGCTTATTGGCATCAGTTGAAGTGATGGAGTTCCAAACCACAGAGGCATATTCCAACTTGGACCTGAGTAAAGTAAAATATAGCACATACAGACCCTCTAGGGAGGAAAATCTGTAGGTTATGGAGCGAATAAGGCTTAAAAGCTTTATGCATTCAGAAAATATGTAATTAACATGTGTGTGAAAATATAATTTTGAATCAAAGAAAACACCTAGGTCCTTAATACTGCTAGCTCATGTAATGATAGAATGACAAAGTTGATATTCGTAATTCAAAAAATTAGTTTTCCTTGGGTATGACACAACACATGTTTTAGCAATATTAAGTCTCATGGAGTTAGCAATGCACGAGTCACTCACGGAATCGATATCAGATTGAAGTAAGAGGCAATCATGTGGAGAGTTAATGACACAGAAAATTTTAAGATCATTGGCAAAAATTAAAAGTTTACAGTAGTTAACAGAGTTGCATAGGTCATTTATGAATACACTGTAAAGAAAAGGCTCCAGAAGAGAGCCTTGCAGCACACTGGACGTGACACAAAAAGGCAGGGAGAGAGTGCTAGAAACGCGAACCCGAGATTGTCTGTTGGTCAAGTCACTGCAAAACCAGCTAACAGAAGCATGAGAAAATCTGAAGGAACTTAATTAATGCAAGAGCATATTATGAGGGATGAGGTCAAAAGCATTTGAAAGATCAAAATAGACAGCATCAGCTTGATGCTGACCTTGGACAACAGGCATAAAAAAAGTCGAGAAACGTCACCAAATTGGTAATTGTAAATTTAGTTCTGGTAAAGCCATGTTGACTGGGAGTAAATTTAGCATAATGCAAAACATGATCATGAATTCAAACAATTTAGGAAAATTACTGAGAATAGAAACAGGTCTGTAGTTGCACACAGTGGCATGACTGCCTCTTTTAAATACTGGTACAAGAGCAGATTCTTTTCATGCAGCAGAAAAATACTGTTGTCAGGCTCAAGTTAAATATATGCCTAAGAACAGGAATAAAAATACCTGGACAACCTTTTATGATAAAACCAGGAATATCATCAAGTCCAACAGATTTGGAAGATTTTAGTATCATGATAGCTTTGCAGACATCCGCATCAGAAATGGGAGCAAAGGATGAAAATTCAGAAGATATCGAGAGTGGGGGAAAGTCCTTAAAGCAGTGGTTATTATAAACAGATTGAAAGTGCTTAGTGAAAGCATCAGCAACTGCTTTGGGCTGGACTAGGTGTGTACCATTAACTTCTAGCTGAATGGAACCAAATCTGTTTTTCTGAAATTAGATACATATTTCCAGAAATATTGGGGCTGAGACTTTAAATTGTTATCAATTGACTTCAACCACCCAAGCCTGTCAGACTTGATGGTGTTTTCCCCTAGTTTTCGGTAATAGGTAAACCTGTTGTAAAAGTAATCAGAAAGTTTCTTTCTAAAACGACAATGGAAATAATTTTTCTTAGCGATGTAATATTTTAAGGTACAGGAGAACCAGTGAGGGAATTTAGGCTTGCGGCTATAGTCACAAGAAATTGCTGCTCCATTGCACCTCTGACAGCAGTGGTGGGGCTGGCAACTGCTACATCAATAGAAGAAGCTTCATTCACACTTGTCTATTCATACATAGATAGAATGTTGTAAAGCAAAGTGTAGTTTGTCTGCTGTGAAATTTCGGTAACTGAATTCACAATATGAGTTATTATTAACATGAGGTAGAAGCACATCAAACCTCAAAGGAGGATGACATACATCGGGCGCGACCAATCCAGAGTCGACAAGAACAGACTTTAGATCAGTGAAATTAGTAAAGACTAGGTCAAGCATGTTAAGAGTGTCAACAGCTTCAACGCACTGCCTTAGACCAAGAAAACTTTTGGAGGTGTATATAGCATCCCCTTTAAGTTTAGAATAGTAATGACATTTGGGTAGAGGCATCCTGCTCTCCCAGTTAAATCCAGGAGCACTGAAGTCGCCAAGTAATATGACGTCAGTACTGTTAGTGTCTAGGTTGTTTTCAAGATGTCGAAAGTAGCTAGTAATGACTTCCAGTTTGGTGACAGGAGAGAAGTAATGGTTACCAATAAGCATGTTTATGCCATCAGCAGTGGGAATCTCAACCCATGCTAGCCGTAATGGCTGTTAATATGCCACCACCGCGAGCCTTGTTTATATATGGCTGGTCAGACCAGAAAATGCTGTATTTTTTAGAAAACAGATTGTGATCACAACACGGGTTGCTGAGCCATGTCTCAGACAGAAAAATTATGTCACGTCATAAAATTCAAGTTGCTTGGTTCTGAGACCCCTTACGTTTTGATAATAAATGCTGAGAGAGTTATCGAAATTTGCATGTGACATGGCTGAATGACTCGTGCTCGCATCACTGAAAGAGGCCATGTTCAGGTGGATGTTGAGCTGCCTCTGTTAGCCCCATCATTACCAGCTGGATCTGCTGCAGATTTAATAGCGACAGCGGGAGCTCCTGCTCCAAGTGTACTAGGGGTAAATATCTGGTCAGGCATAAAATTGCCATCATATGGAGCAATCAAGCAACCAGAAGGCCAGACACCAATGTTATTTATTAGAGAAAATTTGTCTTCCATTACACAAATATGGAAGGAAGAGTACAAGTGAATTTAGTTTTGAGTTTCATGCAGACAAAATTTTTTTAGACTCAATTGCTCCTTCAATGACTTGTGCACGTCATCAGCAGTAACCTTGGAGCTAAACCAAGAGATAAAAAGTGCCTTAGATCTTCCAGCTTTGTGATGACAAGAAGGATTGCAAGCTGCTAACACCGATGAGGGGCTATCGGTGAGGTTTAACCTTGTTAACAACAGCACTTTCAGCAGGACTGCTGGTGGTGGTCTTATGCCTGTACCTAATGGTTTTAAATCCATCAGGATCAGGTAGCACTGTAGGCCCAGAGGGTGAAATCCCAATTGCAGCAATGTCCCCGTGCAACATGGTCGTCGCAGCAGGTACAGAAATAGTAGACAAGGCCTGAGTGGGGAGGGCAGCAGAAGGCACAGGCTGGTTGCTGGTAGATTCCTTACAGGACATTTCTGCCGGTAGAATGCACTGCTCCCTAGGGGGCCTAGGGGAGGCTTCAATACGGTTATGTAGAATCTTAATTTACTGTTTCAGCAGCAAATTATCATTCTTAAGATGAGCGACCTCCTTAGTTAAGTTAGTGACCATATCCACAAGGGACTCAATTAACTGCATGGTGCATTGTCCATTGTGTCGAATAGCTTGAAGCTGAGTACTTACAGAGATGAGCGGGGAAGCCTCTTTGTTAGATGAAGCTCAACTCATAGCTCCTTCATTATACAGAGATCCTGGAGTTGGCAGGATCCTTATCAGTGCTACTAGATCCAGATGACATGGCACATGCGTTGCACTTATATGCAGACTCACCCGCTGCTGTTGTAACAGCCTGCTCAGCCTCTCCAAGTTGCAGATACACGCAATGAAATCGTATTTCACACACACCACAATGAACAAATTTCTGTTTTCCATAAAATGGCTCGTCACATAATGGACAAGCATCCCGGCTGGCCACCATGAAGCCACACAGAGCATACGAACAATGGATTCACAAGATACAAGGTGTGGCAATAAAGAAACCGGATTCATGCTCTAACCCTTTATTTAAAAAAAATCAGACAGTCGAAATGTTATCCCCTTCAATGTAGTCCCCTCCCCGATCCCTACACCGCTCCATGCGAATTTTCCACTGTTGGAAGCAGTGCTGCAGGTCATCTTGTGTTATGCTCTTCAAGAGTTGCGTCGCTTTTGCTTTCACTGCATCCACGGACTCGAACCTGGTCCCTTTCAGCGCAGACTTGATTTTTGGGAAGAGAAAAAAGTCGCACGGTGCTAGGTCCGGAGAATACGGTGGATGTTCCATCACTGGAATGTTGTTTTTTGCCAAATACCTCTTCACAGATAGCGCGTTGTGTGCTGGCGCGTTGTCGTGATGAAGAACCCATGAGGCATTCTTCCACATGTCTGGTCTCCTTCGTCGCACACGTTCACGGAGG
>NW_019721788.1:562905-572012 GCF_002891405.2 Cryptotermes secundus | reverse complement strand
CTTGCGTGCGAGATAGACACTGATCACCATATACTTCTGTCAACAAATTGTAAGTTTCAGTGGCAGATTTTCCAAGTTTTGTGAGGAATTTGATGTTAGCACGTTGTTCTGCATTAGCACTCAGCATTATTCCGACGGAGCTCAGAAACACGATCCGCTTCTAACAATGGTCGCGGCCAGACTAACCGATGCACGTGAATGAAACTTTGTGTGACGGTAGAGGGAAGTCCAAGGGTCAATGCCCTACCCTCCTCTTCGTCAATGACGTGGCCGGAAATGAGTCATAAAAGTAATCCGGGTTCTTTATTGCCACACCTTGTATAAGTTCTTGATACTCGCAGCAAGCAGAAAAAGCAGGAGCACACAGTACAGCACATCCCCTCACTCCAAGTGCTTGAGTAGTAGTAGTAGTAGTAGTAGTAGCAGCAGCAATAATAATAATAATGATGAGATGACCACCACAACAACAATAATGATGTCTCTTGACATCAAGCTAAAACATATGTATAACACGAGAACAGAAGGTTACAATTATGCTTACTGCCTCACATTTACATATTTTCCATGATGCATGTGGATTGGCACAGCAGGAATGTAAAAAAAAAAAAACTGAATCCTGGCCATAGACTATGACTTAACAGTGAAATTGTGTTTTTCTCAGTCTCTCCAGACAAATGCCAAGTCACTACCTTAAACTGACTGCTTCCTCTCACATCCTATTCAAATCTACATAACCTCAACAACATAACCAAACAACCGCTCCAATGATACCCTACTCTTCATGTGTGAGGCTTCATTCATGATGGTCTCTCATGCCTTACACAGTAATGGCAACATCACATGATAGTCATCAGTTAGTGTTAATTAGGCTTCACAGTTAAGTAGAAAGTTGCCAATATTTCTGAGGAATGTGCTGCCTCAGTAGTCTATACTGCAGACAGAGGCAGCACATTCACCCCAAATGTTGGTACCTATCTGCTGAACTACATCTCACAAGACTGTAATCTTCATAGCCATTGCAATGAGGATCCCAGTCTCACAGGTTCCATTTTGACTACTTTAAATTATGCAGTTTTGACCAACATTAATTTAGTATAAATTATTTTAGTTAGACCTAATCCTGTTTAACATCTTCATAATTTAATTTAAGATCTATTTTAATATTAGTCACAGCT
The DNA here is from genome assembly GCF_002891405.2 of Cryptotermes secundus. Taxonomy (NCBI): domain Eukaryota; kingdom Metazoa; phylum Arthropoda; class Insecta; order Blattodea; family Kalotermitidae; genus Cryptotermes; species Cryptotermes secundus. The sequence continues at coordinate 570,837 of NW_019721788.1, read as the reverse complement.
ATTTCTAGACTTTTAAAATTATATCTTGGAGCCAAAATTTTATACGCATTCCGTTTCCATGCCCAGTGTATTCCTTCTGACTTAACTGCCCTGTCAATACTGAAGGAATATGACAAATTGTGAAGCACTTCATTCTGCAGGCTTCTCAACTCTCATATTACTGCATCTGATGCTGATGTATTAACGGGTGACCCAAGTAACTTTAAACTTTACTGCCATTTTGTACACAATGTTAGCACTGCCAACCATAGAAACTTCTTTGTACAAACAAAACCCAGTCTAACCTTTAGTAGGTGTAAAGAGGTAAAAAGGTATATGTACATAAGACAAAATACATTTATTGAGGAACACAAATACTGACTTTACATGAGCTGAAACAATTGGTGCAAATCACAGAGAAATATTTACTCAAAAACCTAATCTGATTGATTTACATATTAAACACGCATATACTTCTTAACAGTTAGTGACAGAGGAATCAATAATGTGTACCCTACCATGTTCTCTTGATCAAGTGCAACCAAACAAAATCAGCTCAGGTTTCTAGTGCAAATACAGGACTACCTTCATTGTCCTCCTGCATGAAATAAAGTTTTAGTCCATCAATAAATTTCCTAGCATCCTAGTTAATCACTTGTCTGTTGGCTTCCTGATCTTCTGATGTCTTCCGGCATTTTGCTATAATTTGTTCAACAATCGCTTCCTCACAGTCTTCATTTTCATGACTATATCGAATACTATTGTTGATCCACGAAAACTCTTCATAATTTCTGGCCTGGTGCGTTTCTAATATGATGTCCTTTTCACTTACATTTAAATTTACATTTATTTTCACTTCATGGATCCAATCATCTCCCCATAGGGCTGGATATAGCACATGTAACATATTACAAATTCATGATGACTACACATCATTCGTCCTTTGTCCAATAAAATATATAATCAGGCTTCTCACAGATAGCTCAAGTTGTCAGGACAACACACACGTTGTGGAAAAACCACAGTCAAATTCACGCCTTGCCATTCCACACACACTGGCAAGCCGTATAATAAAAAAGTTACAATTATAAAATATTAAAATTCATAACAAAAATAGACATCACACATACTACACTTAAAACAAGCAAGTCTCAACAATATATAATTCACGCACACAGATTATTTACTAACTTCTTTATTAAAACTGTCACAACACAACTATATCAATGTCAGTGCCTAGTTTTTGGTTCTTAATAGTCATCATCAGGCAAATACATGTATATGCACCACTGAACAGCAGTATTAATAAAACTGGATACAATAATATTAATATATTAAAATACTTGACATAAAAATACAATAAATTACATATATAAAAAACAAAGGTTATAGTATAAAACAAGAATAATATTCTTTGATTGATACTTTACATCATCAAGTCAGTTGTTGGTTTTTTTGTGATTTTGTGTTCCCATGGACAAATTCGAGTATTCTATATTTTGTATGTATATAAGAACTGTTATTGGAGGCTCATGATGTAGATGTAGTACTATAAATATAATATACTTTATTAACTCTTAACTTTTGAGCCCCTTGCATGCTCGACAAATTCATCAATAGAGTAAAATATGTTACTTTGCAAATAATTTTGTAAAACAAACCTAAATTGCTTTTTATCATTTTTTAAAACTGTGATATTTGACGGCAGAGTGTTAAATAGCTTGATGCCTGAATAATACACCCCTCTCTGATAGGATGATAAATGTGTTGAAGGTATATGAAGGTGGTCATTCCTTCTGGTACCAATCACATATATAGTTACTGGTTTGAAACTTATCCAAATTATTAACAATAAATGTCATCAATGAAAGCAAATATACACATGGGACTGGTAATATGTCAAGCTTTTTAAATAGATCTCCCATTATTATGGGGCACGCGGTAGCGTAGTAGTTGAGGGGCTATGCTACAAGCTGAAAGGTCGCGGGTTCAAGTCCCAATGAGGTCACTGGATTTTTTCTCAATTGACCTAATCCTCCCAGTCGCACTAGGCCCTGGGGTTTACTCAGCCTCTAACAGAAATGAGTACCAGGAATTAATTAAATAATTTTCCTGGGGAGTAAAGCACGGCCAGCGTGTAAGGCTGACAACCTTACCGCCATCTTTTAGCCGATTGTCTAGATAGTGTGGGACCCTCAACGTCTCACACACCTATGGGCCTTCACGGCCTGTTACACGGATAGCTTTACTTTTACTTTTTACTTCTCCCATTATAATTCTTATTATTTTCTTTTGCATAACAAAGTACTTATGACTGTCTGATGTATTTCCCCAGTATATTATTCCATATTTCACAAATGAATGACAATATGCATAATATACAGCTTTAAGACTATTTATATTTAATATATAGGATAATTTTCGCATTAGAAAACAAACTGTGATCAACTTGCGAAGCAAAGAACCGATATGTCCCTTACAAGTCAGATGACTGTCCAGCTGCAAACCAAGAAATTTTATCGTTTCTACTTCTTTCAGCTTTTTGTTAAAAAACAATGTATACATATAGAGCGTAGCTTGTAGCTGCTGCTGGGGTGAATTTTATCATTTTTGTTTTATCCAGATTTAACATTAATTGATTATTTTGAAACCACGTAAACATGTGATTAAAAACAACATCCAATTTTATTTTTAAATTATAGTAGTCTTTAGCTGTGCAAAGAATACTTGTGTCATCTGCAAACCTAATAACATCCTAATTTTACTTATTTCAAGGGGGAAATCATTTATGTATATTGTCACATGTTGGGTGTATAACGCGCAACAAGTAACTTCATGCCGTATTGAATAAAGCGAATTTATTGCACATTTGCTCTTACAATCACATAATTTACAGTTTCACAGTTACTGCTATCTGCAGTATTACAATTACTTGGCCTGCGAAGTCTAGACTACAACTGACTGGTTGACTGACTCCCTGGCTAACTTGTAACTCACTACTGAATAGTGTTCGCTGCTCCTTATTTAGCCCCGTTACGGACAACACAGAAAACAGTTACGTAATAGGCACCACTTTTGTGTAACGTTGTGTTTACCGACTGCCTAGGAACAGTCGCTGCACGGACTCCCCACTGTGTTTACAAAGGCGTTGCTGGGCAGCGCTGCCGGGAGTTGTTTACGGCTACGTAGCAACTGCAGCGTCCCATGTTATGTCACCGTAGGGAAAGGGGTGTCTACCGAGCATTGCACACTGACGGACGGAGGGGGGCATGTGACGTCACTCGCGAGATCACAGAGTTCACGCAACCCCCACCTCCCGCTACACCATCCACGTCACAATATATTAAAGATTAAGGGTCCCAACACCGATCCCTGAGGAACACCACATCCAACAATTTCCCAGTTAGAATAATATTTATTATTTATACAATTTAATTCCATTCTTTGCCTCCTATATTGGAGGTAAGATTTAAACCATTGCAATAATACACCCTGCACTCCATAGTACTTCAGTTTCATTAATAGAAGATCATGATTAACGCAGTCAAAGGCCTTGGCTATGTCACAAAATATACCAGTTACATACTCTTTTCTATTCCAAGCTGTAAGTAGTTTATTTAAACATCGCATCTTCGGTTGAAAATCCCTTCTGGAATCCATACTGCTCTGAAAGTAATATTTTATGTTTTATGATATGATGATTGAGTCTTCTAAAAGTTTCAGTTTCAATAACTTTTGCAAACCCAGTTACTATAGATATTGGCCTGTAGTTACTTATAACAGCCTTTTCCCCTTTTTTGTACACTGGCTTAATAATTGCATATTTTAATCTTTCTGGATACAGACCCATGGTTAATGACTTATTAATTACATAAGTTAGAGGTTTACTAATTTGTTGTATGCACAGTTTTATAATTTTATTTGTTACACCATCATACCCTGAAGTTTTTTTTTTTATTTTAATTTGCTAATTATACAAGGTATTTCCTCTTCTGTAACTAAATTAAGATTCATATCTGGAATACCATTTGAGAAATGGGAATGCAAGTATGACATTGCAGTATAAACATTAGTTTTCTTAATATTAAGATTTTCTGTTATTTATGTGAAATATTTATTAAAACTACGAGCTGCTTCTTCAGTATTTACTTTTTTACTATTATTTTGAAAAGTCTGAGGTTGACGTTCTTTGTTATGATTGTTAATCCTACCTGTTTCAGTGTTGATAATATTCCAGGTAGTTTTTATTTTGTTTTCAACTGATATAATTAATTGATTATAATATTTCCTTTTAGCTTCTCTTATTACTCTTCTTAATATCATGCAGTAGGATTTAAACAAATAGTTGTAATTGTTTCTACAGAGAATGAACAAATATTCCTTCCATCTACAGGAGGTACGTATACCAGCTGTTAGCAAACCATTATCCTTGAGTTTATTTGTTACATTTTGCTTTGGAAAGCATGACTCATAGACAAGTAAATACTTATTTTAAATGAGTAGAATATATGTTTACATCATTAAGTTTATATATACTTTCCCATTTTTCATTAGATAGTTTATTATGAAATTGAGCAATTAAGTCTTCATTTACTAATCTTCCTGTAATTCCCTGTGCTTTTTTCTTCCCCAGGAAATTGATATATTTTAGTACTAGACACTGCACATCTTGATCTGATAGTCCATTACTAATAGAGATTACTTCATATGAATTTATCCTTGCCTTATCTATAAAAATATTATCAATTGCAGAGCTTTTGGCATCAGTTATTCTAGTTGGGAACTGTAGTGTATGAAATATATTATATGATTGCAACAGCACTAATAATCACTATCGGACTTATTCGGCATCTCATAGTTTGTTTAAAACCACAGTGAGCAAAGCAGTTCTGAATGGTCTTGATACTTAATCTTCACGAAATATCAGAATTAACTGTACTGCTAATAAAAGCTCTGTCCTTGCACTGAGCTCCTTAGCTGCTGAAGATGATGTCAGTAGATTTCCTTGAATTCTTCAAGGATGAATGGAGCACAACAGATTAACCCTTTTCCCATTAACCAATAGCTTCCATTTATCAGTTCCTTACATGTTCGAACAGCACAACACAGTTACATGATTCATTGCTTTCTCTGAACCAGACAGAGCTGCGTGTTTATAGCTCTGGATACCGTCATGTTTCATAGGCACTGTAGATATCATCCATGCAAATTTTCTGAAGAAAGGCTAGCAGCTTTGTGGATTTCCATTGTTCTGCATTTACAGCATCAGCACTCTCCTTCTTGCCATATGCCTTCTTGAATTTTATCCCAAACTTGCATTTCCATCAAGACAATCAACCATCTGTTGCTCTGAAATGACTGAGCTTATTAGCTGACTTGCTTTTCACCACTGGACCACTGACATGTATACCTCATCCAGTTATGAAAGAAAACCACTGATTGAGGGCCTCTTCAACATCTGGATCCCTACCTTCACAGTCCTGTTTTTCAGAAGTATCCTGTTGTCTGTGGCGTAATGTCCACAACTCACAGTTTCTCTTGCTGCTGGGTGAAATTGTAAATTTTGGCACTCCAGGTATCCCTGGCAGTGGATCACTTGTGTTAGGTGGTTGGTTTTCAATTTGTTCAAGTAAAACAATTTTATCAGCAAGCATTAAACATCTCTTAGACATTTGTGTAGGGATCTAAAATTTTAAATGAAAAAGTCACTGCACATATCACACAGACTCACAAATGCAGTCACAGCAAGACTGAGAGCAACTGTAGCTATGTGATCATTTATACTAAGTCAGTGACCCACTGATTACATAGTAATCACAAGTGCACCATGTGGCATCTACTGGCCAAATTAAACAGCATGGTGTCCCAAATAAGCATAGCAAATTCCGGTTATATTCTCAATTTGTTTTTGTTCTCCAGGATTTGCCCCAATAAGCAGCTGCAAAAAATTAACTGATGACCTTATTAACTGGAACGAACTGTACTTGTATATACTTTTTAGAGCTGGACCAGGGTGATAAACATATACAGCACATATGGGAAGGTATTCTAAGACTGCTGGTACTCCTGTGTACCAAGAGAAATGTCATTGTATGTACTATTATTCAAACGGGCCTTAGGCCGCGTCTACACAAGCGCACGAAGTATGTCCATTGCAACAAACGCACTTTATGACAGACGTTGCTGAGGACACCACACAGCTGCAGAATGCAGTGCATAGTTTCTTGTCTGCAATGGAGCCAAAAGAAAGCAAAGCATTCACCTCTCTTGTTTATTTCTACAATGGACGTCATGACGTTCGTTACAACAGATGCATTTCGTGCGCTTGTGTGGCCCCAGCCTAAATGACAATAAAAAGTACTGACTGCCTGTAGAATAACCAAATGTTACTCTGTCGATCACATTTTTGAAGTGTGAAGAGTGGTGGCACTAAACTGTAACCAACAATTAAATAATAACTTAATGAATATTAAGCACATTAAAGTTCAACAGGAAGTTGAAATAAATAATAATAAATAATTAATTTATGATTGTGTAGTGACTCCATTCCTGATGAATCAATTCTGCATAGTAGACATGAAAACCCTGGAAGTCAACCCATTATTTACCATTAATATCTTTACTGGAAACAAGTTACTTACTGCTGCCCAAATCCACAAGAAAGGCCCTGTTCAGTTGTTTGTGGTAGACAAGAGCTGAATGTACGCGAGAACATGATGCATGATCAATACAGAAATCATTCATCTGTGGGTTTCGACCAAATAGGTAACATTTCTTCTCGTCAATCATTAATTTCTGAAAATAAAAGTTTTAATAAAGTGATGTCAGTACTAACCTTCTTCTGAAAGTGACCAGTTCAGAGATATACATGACTAAATATTGTACCTGGATGAGTTTATCTCCCTTTAAAACGTCTAAATGAAGGCCAACGGGTGGTTTACCAGCCCTGTAACAATAAATTGTTTAACAGGACGTAACATAAAACCATAACCTTAAATTAATACGCACCACGAAATAAACGCGAAACAATCCGGTTTAAAAAATATAAAATTGACAATTTGTGATAAAATAAATTTAAAAAAATACGACACACATAATTAACCAAACCCTGCCATATTAACATATGAACATAAAATTAAAGTAAACGCACCAACTTGGAACATCATAATGGTTCGCCATCTTAGCAATTATTTCAGACAGAGAAACAGAGATGGCAGCAGTGCGAATTAATGTTTTGAAATGAGGACAACACGCGTTAATAATCTGCAGCAAGGAGGCTCAATGATCGCTCAATTATTCTGTTCTTCGTTTATGGTCCACGTACAAGACGTACAACCGGTATGTGCCATAACTAACTCATGGAACTGAGTCCTCCTTGAGAAGCTGGCAATCGTTCAGCTACTCAAGAATTTCCCAGCAATTTATGGAACCCGAAAATTCGTTACCGTGTTCACAAGAGCCAGCCACTGGTCCCTACACAGAGCGAATTCAACCCAGTCCATTCCACCCCAACTTATCTCTCTAAGATCCATTTTAATATTTTTGCGTATGAATTATGCGTGACTAGGCGAGGTTTGGATTGGTGAATGGATTTATTGACCACTTATATCCACACCCAGTAAAGTAAAAAAATTAAAAAGTAAAGGTATCCCTGTAATAGGCCATGGAGGCCCATAGGGTTGTGAGATGTAGAGGTTCCCACTATTATGCCGCTAAGGTTATGCACATGTAGATGTAGTTTTTTTGGGTAAATTTGAAATCACTACAATTAGATGTAAGATGGAAAAAACAAAAAAAAAAAACTAAACTAAAACTGAATAGTAATAAGGACATGAACCGGAGAGCTGGGTTTACAAGGAAGTAAAAGAAATTCCTGACTAATCAGAATGTTAACACGACAGCGGGAACCGCTGACAATACGGAAGGGCTATATGAAATGTGTCATAAGCACTA
>NW_019721788.1:557870-562218 GCF_002891405.2 Cryptotermes secundus | reverse complement strand
CCCCGTCACGCCGTAACAGTGGTGGCAGCGGTGGGATATACCTCCACGCCCCCCCCGCCACCACGGCATAACACTCACATTTTCTAGACAGTCGGCCCATAGCTGGCGGTAAGGTTGTCAGCCTTATGCGCCGGCCGCCCTTTACCCCCAAGAATATTCCTGGTACTCATTTCTGTTAGAGCCTGAGTCGACCCAGGGCCATAGTGCGGCTAGATGGATTAGGTAAAATGAAAAATAAAATCAACCTCATCGAGATTCGATCCCGCAACCTTCCGGCTGGTAGCATAGTGCCTCAACCAACTATGCTACCGCGTGCCCCACCCAAGACCCGGTTGTACAAGTAATTACAGCACCACCGTTGATCTCCACATTTCACAATTCACCACAGCACCTGCTAAACCTTTTCCAGGCTGCTGTGTCTTCACCAACCGTTCCCTAACAAAGACTTCTAACAGTGGAAATTCTTCAGCATCATGCGCTCAGGTCCTCTTATCACAGTCACCGGTGCAGAACTCTTGTCAACTATCAACTCAACTATAGTCCAACCCTTCTCAGACTTCCTTGCAGAGCTAAACTGATCTGGTTGTCCAAGGTTTTTTTTGCAACTCCTCGATGAGGGCGGCGTTGACAACACACCGTTTTCCTCGTTGCATGCGTAACTGCTACAGCGGGAACGTGTAACTGAGCCGTTGCTCAGAAACGGGTATCATATAACCGCCAATTTCATGATTGTTGCATAGCAACTGCTTTACTTATTACCATATTATTCTCCCGGCTACGTCTAGGTCTTCCTAGCGGTATACTTCCTTCTGGCTTTCCCACCAAAATCATATATGCATTCCTGTTCTCACATATACGTGCTACATGCCCTATCCATCCCGTCCTCGACGTGACCATTCTAATTATATTTGTTATATATAGGAATTACATAGCATCGAACCACCGCACAGTGTAGAACACACCAAACGTAAATACGCCCAGACAAGGAACACACACGCATATTCCATGATCATATATAAGATACATATCGTGGGAATAGCATACAAAATACCCACACACTAACAACTCGCGTATCATTGAAACTTGTCTTTGGGCTTCACAGCCGGGCTTATGAAGTAGAAGCCACCAAACAAAAACCTACAGAACCAACATACATGCCCGATTTCTGCACTGTAGCAGTGAAACCTTATATACTTTAAGTTGGCATACATTTCCTTAATCTATCTTCAAAATCCTTTAATATTTTTTAATTTTTTTAATATACTTTCAATATGTTGTAATAATATATTCAATTTTTGATATATAGGGTAAAAATATGGAAACACTCAACAACAAAAAGAAAACACATTACAGGTTTTCTCCAAGTACTTCGGTTTCCCTGTCAATCTTCGTTCCACCAATTGCTTCACAATCACCCTCACCTATCATCTGCGGCTAATACAATAGGCCAGAAATGGCCGTAGTACAAGGGACTTAGTCCCACCCCATTAACAATAAAAAAAATATGGTGTAGGGCAAACTCTGGCTTGCAGAGCTGCTTGCAGTATCCCTGGAATGGATAAATAGTGGTCCTGATTTGCAAGGGAATCTTGTACCATTCTTCCTGCAAAACATTGGTAATTTCTATTAACGATGATGTAGGTGGATAGCGCGCACGCAGACAACTCTCAAAAACAGACCACAAAGGCTAAATAATATTTATATCTGGCGATTGTGGGTGTCATGGCAGACGTGACACTTCATCTTCGTGCTCAGAAAACCAGTCCTGGATGATGTGAGCTGTGTGAACACGGGCATTGTCATCTTGGTAAATGGCATCACCATTGGGGAACAAAGTTTGCACCATGGGATGGACCTGGTCGCAGTTGGCAGTGACGTGACCTTGCAGGGTAATGATGGGTCTGACAGAATACCACGATATGGCTGCCTATAACATGATCGAACCCCCGCCATGTTTCACTCTTGGCAGCAACCCAGTGGCGTGCCGTGCATGGAAGCAAGGGAAGCATTGCTTCCGTAGTTAAGAAACGAAAAGAAAAGAAGTCATATATAAATAATTCAATTTGAATAATAAGGATGTGATTATTGTCATCTTAACATTTTAGCGTGTGTTCCTCTTCAAGGCCACATTCCTACTCCTCCTCCCTTCCCCTGCTTGATGGGAATGACCAAATTTCCTTTCATTAATCTTCGTACGAATTCGTCTCACCCGAAGGGGGCAAGGGAAGATTGTTTTGGTTTGCTGGCACTAAGCGTGTGATATGGAAGTGAAAGATTATGTTCTTTCGATGGTTATGTGAAAATTAATTATGTGTGATTTCAGTCCTGTTGGGTGTTATAGGTAACACTAAGTTTTATTAAAATATTGAAAGTGCATATTTAGATGGCGTAAGATTGTATTTGTGATCGTATTTTGTCACATCGGAAAGAAGCTATCCGCGTTTAAGGGAAGCAAGTGTGATATTGTGGTACAAGTGGCAAGGGAGTGATTAGACTACACACACAGGGCACAACTAAAATGAATGCTGGCAGACATCGTGATTGCGGCTGTGCAGCCGAAAGCCTTTTAAAACGGGGGTTTAATAGCCGGGACTGTTCTGAAAAGAAAGTAATTATAGAAAGAGGACGACCGACATGCGAGTTGCCAGAACTTAAAGCACAAACCAAATTATGTGCGAAGAAATTTAATTTGGAACAGTATTCTAAAACAGAGTGGCTATCCGGTTGCCGTAATGTAGGAAAATTGTTTTGTTGGCCATGCCTATTGTTTCTCAATTAAAAGAATGTATGGAACAAGACTGGGTTTGGTGATATCAACAAACTTCATAAAGCATTGAAACGACATGAGAACTCTCAGACACATTATTTCAACAGTGCAACTTGTTATGTTCGGGAAATCTCGAATTGGCTGTCAACTTGTAAATCAAAAGCGCCTGACGATACTACAGCGCAATGAAAATGTGAAAGAAAGTAGAGAAATAGTGAAACGCTTGATTGATAGCATCTGTCATTTAGGAAAGAGGCAACTTGCCCTCCGTGGTCATGACGAAAGCGTGGATTCTATCGACCGAGGTAATTATGTGGAATTAGTTCACATGTTTAGGAAATATGATCATAAACTCAATGTTCACCTTGAGAAGAATAGAGTATTTACAGGTTTATCGAACAGAATACAAAACGACCTTATTGACTCGATACGTGACGTACATTTTGGTGAGTTGATTGCTATCAGTTCGTTTATTAGATACCACTGCTTCCCTTACCAAAAATAGTACCGCACGCCACTGCAGCAAACAACCTGGTTCGTAAGCTTGGGATGGCGTTCTCCAGACGCAAACTCAGCCAGAAGTCGGAAGCAGTATGAAGGTGGACTCATCCGACCAATTGACCGTCTTCCATTGCTCCATAGTCCAGGTTTTATGACTTCGGCACCACACTCTCCTCTTAGTGGCATTTTGATCACTGATGAGTGACTTTAGAATTGCAGCTCGTCCAGAAATACCCTGTTTCTGGAGTTCCCTTCGTACTGTTTTGGTGCTGACAGGATTTGTCAGCGTGACATTCACTTCAGCAGTCACTTTTCAGCTGTAGTCTTCTTATTTTTCGATACAGTCCTACCCAATATTCGTCTGTCTCGATCACTCAACACACATTTCCGTCCACTCTGGTGTTTATCGGATGCGTTTTTTTTCAGTCCTCCTGTATGCGGCCATAATCTTGGGTACTGTGCCTCGCGAAACACCAAAAACCTCGGCTACCTTGGTTACGGAAGCACACACCATACAGGCCCTAACAATTTGCCCGCGTTTGAATTCTGTTAGCTCTGACATGATGCACTAAAAACTGCACAGAACACTGTCTCGACAACAAATGAAGCTTGCAACGTATTGCGGAGGTTGTACAGATAGTGCTATTGGGCAGATACGACATCATCGCCTACTAACGTCGCTAAAATAAACACTTCATTTCCATATTTTTGTCCATCCCCTGTACCTTTTTTCTTATTACGTATTTGTTACTTTAATATATATATATTGTAACGTGTTTCGTTACTGAAGACGCCGTAGAGATGGTTAATTGGTTTATTTAACAATCTACAAATAACGGCTATAATTAATTATCACACAGTTGCGGGGTTTCACACTTTATAACCCTAAGCGCATTAATCTGTTAACACTGTTGCGGGGTTTCACGATTTCTAACCCTATGCGCAAATCAGTTCACTCTGTCTTCAGTAGTATACACGTTGACAGTAGGGGAGCTATGTATCACTGTATCACGCGCTCCCAATTACACAATCGCACACACGTCCGGATCTTCTTACCGCGACGGCTGCTATACTCCAACT